>NC_091174.1:28630042-28678492 GCF_040958095.1 Procambarus clarkii
CCACGTTTACGTTATTCTAAAATGACGCTACTCCTCTCACGAGTCAATCAAATGCCGGTACTTCCGGGCAGATAACGACGTTACGTTAATGGAACAATGTAGCCTTCGTGTGAGTCGATCAAACAAGGATCGAGATTAATTACTTTGACTTCCTCAAACACGTCAATTACCCGGCCCACTGACCGTTAATTACGACAGACAATACTCTAATTCTTATCTGCCTGATGGCTAGGCTCCTCGAGACTACCGTAGCTGCTTGCAGGAAAGTAAATTAACCCAAACATATTCTACGTTACTCAAATTGTCAAAGAACAAATTCTCTTAAAGCAATGGGCGTTCCCTTGGTTACGTTATATTAATTGCCTCGCAATCACCTCACTGAATACTGGACTTCGATGTCCTACCAGATAACCAGGAGAATATATGTATATCCAAGTACTCGTCTACAGCCGAGTTCACCCACGACAATGACAAATCACACTAACAAATCACAGTGATTTACGTTACAATCCGATTGCAATGACAATACTGCAGAACCTAGTAAAATAACCTACAGGACATGAACCCTCTAGAACCCTGCCCCACAATGGTTTTACTGAACTGCAATCACATACGGTGATTGCTCAACACTAGCAACAATCACCCTCAAATAACAACCCCCTTTGCAATAACACACACGGCAAGTACTCTAATTTCCAAATATTAGGATACTGCACACACTTACTTACTTACTGCTGCAAATGACCCCTAGAACATAGGTCAATATATTGCAATCACCTCACAGTAACTAACACAATAACACTGGGCACCGTGACACTACGATTATATATATATATATAATTACCGCTGACACATGTAGCCTACAGCTATCAAACGTTATTGGGAACACTAAGGAGAATCTCACACTCCTTAAATCACATGGGTGAGTGATTTATCGGTCACACATGCCGATAAACACTCGAGAGTTACGTTACCCGACAGAGCGGGGGCAGTCTCTCTAGACAGCCTCGTCACTCACCAAAACTCACCAAAATTACGTTAATTAATACTGCAACCACAATATATATTTATATAAATCACACTTGTCACGGCCCTGGGAACACTACAAGAAATTTAAGCCACACTGTGGCACACTCCACAATAATCATTGCCAGGAATCACTGGCGTTACACATACCTGAGCGCTCAGTGTTGGAATTCCACACCTGCAAGACCACACATGGAAATGATATCACTCCGTCCCACGGACGATCAAAAATGATTACCACAATGGAATAATATAATTATTACTACATGGACATCCTCTCAGTCCTTGGCTAATCTATGTATACTCTGTTCCCCGTGTGTACCCACACACACACACACACTGTACGTCTGTGTACACCAGACTTAAGTCCCTCTGGACTGACAAGATGACAACACAGGTGATTAATCTCCTCGCCCACAATTCACTCCACCTGAACAGGTGCTGAGTGACAATGTGACGGAACACTTGACCTCGAATTCAAGCTTTAGAGACTACTAATCACCGAAATACACACATAGGTACTTACTCATTCACACTGCCAGCTTTACACACCATTCCCATACATCAGGCACCCCGCTATAGGTGGCTGGCTCACTCCGGGTGGCGTAGGCGGCGGTAGTTCCTGACCGTAGTACTTATACGGAAAATTGGCACACACTCGAACCCCTCCCACTCATCACAGCTGAGTTCGCACCCTCGACTCCCCGGTGAAGTGAAGCGTTCATACCCAGGTGACACGCACAACGATAGCGTCTCACACCAACCTTGAGAAATTGCCTTAACACTGACACAAATTTCCCCGTTCCCATCGACTGCTACAGAGCACTAGCAAGTCTAATCAACACTGGTATGGGATCTACGAGTCTGTTGCTGCTCGTATGCACATTCCCACACGATCCCAGATCACTGTACCTCTACCCCCTGCATACAATAATGTCTTAAACCCCTCCAAGCGACGACTTCGGCCGGATTCTGTGACGACCGTTGTCGTAGGTGAAGCAGGAAGCATCAGCAGTTGTAGTCCAGCCACCACGACGCCCTATACATCAATTTGGCCGAATTGAGTACAGGAAGCGTCATGACAAGGTGGCAGCTGGGTTCAGAATGATGCTACACAACGGCTATCCCCGCGTCCTTCTCGAAATAACCAATGAGAGGAAGGCATACAGCGGCCTAGCCCTCTCATCCAATCAGCGACGGTGTAGCATAGCCCCTAGGGCTGCTCCAAGATGGCCGACCAACATGGCGGCTCAAGATGTTTCTAAGATGGCGGCTGGTTTCCATGACAACCACTCAAGTGGGCAGCGAGCGCGGGGCCCCACACCCACGCCGGCGGCCTAGCTGTTTCCCGCGCAAAGCTGAGTCTGGCCTCAAAGCCATACAATGAGATGATGCTATCAGCTCTAGCACTGTCCACAGACATGCCACCCCGGCCAGGGTAACATTTATGGACTGCTGATGACTGGGGCTCTCACATGAGCCCAAACACTAGAGGTTTCGGTTGCTGGTTACCAAACTTAAGTCCGCCCACTTAACAAGTGCACTTAACAAGTGTACTGGCTCCCACAGGCATAATAGCACTATTGTAAGTGAGCTGGTGAACCATCTCCTCACATTGTAATTAATTTAAATTAGAAAAGTTTTAAAAGATCAGTTGTACTTTTACAACAATGGTCCACGATTTGAGTGACAGAAATTAACGTATTTTATACATTATAAAGACGACTTTATATATATAGTTACACTGTCATCTTTCTGCGACCAATTAAAAACTTACGAAAAGGTTTTGTGTTTACTGGGTATATTCGTGTGTATACCTGTAGAGCTCTTACTTCATTATGTAATTTTTACTGATACGGTTATGTAGCCTAACAAACCCTAACCAAGGGTTGCCTTTGACGAACTGAAGAAATCCCAGAGAGCTTTAACACCTACATAATCTGTACAGACGCTTCCTTGCTCCAACAAAAACAACTGAATTGCCATTAACAGGTCCAAGTCCTGGATCACATGTGACAAACCAAAATCTGATGTTGAAGGAGCTTAACAACATAACAGCTAAGACATGACAGTTATACAAACCCATTTTTATCATATAATTTGTTTTAGATATAACACAAATTGGTAGTTTATGGGTATAAACTACCAATACCACCATATATGTGGTATAGACTATGTAATATAAACCCCCCAGCTATGTGTACAAGTAAACACCTAGTAGGATAAAGTTATAAATACAGTCCAATTTTTTCAAGTAATAGTAAGATAATAAAATTAATTGTTTAACCTGGTGTAAGGGAAGGATGTCACACTTGTCTTGGGTAGAAGTAATAGTACAACCTAGCAAGTATTTTAAACATAGTGCAGATAACTATAATCATTAACAACACAATTTGAGTTCTGTCTACACTCACTTGGAGGTGGTGGACAGCACCTTCCACACTCACGAGTGGTGGTTGACAGCACCTTCCACACTCACGAGTGGTGGTGGACAGCACCTTCCACACTCACGAGTGGTGGTGGACAGCACCTTCCACACTCACGAGTGGTGGTGGACAGCACCTTCCACACTCACGAGTGGTGGTGGACAGCACCTTCCACACTCACGAGTGGTGGTGGACAGCACCTTCCACACTCACGAGTGGTGGTGGACAGCACCTTCCACACTCACGAGTGGTGGTGGACAGCACCTTCCACACTCACGAGTGGTGGTGCACAGCACCTTCCACACTCACGAGTGGTGGTGGACAGCACCTTCCACACTCACGAAGATGGTGGACAGCACCTTCCACACTTAGGAAGATGGTGGACAGCACCTTCCACACTCAGGAAGATGGTGGACAGCACCTTCCACACTCAGGAAGATGGTGGACAGCACCTTCCACACTCAGGAAGATGGTGCACAGCACCTTCCACACTCAGGAAGATGGTGGACAGCACCTTCCACACTCAGGAAGATGGTGGACAGCACCCTACACATGAACAATGTCAGGCATGTGTAGTGTGCAGCGCCTGCCATCACTGAGTGTTGGAGGGCATCACCTTTTTCAGGTACTAATACCTTTCTTTTCACGCAGGTGGTCTGGTGATAATTGTGACGAATGTGAAGTACCTGACGACACTGGAGGAATACAAGGACAAGCTGGAGCCACGCATGGAACGCCTAGAACAACAAGGGTTGTGGCAGAAGGTAATATTTCCTCAAATGTTGTTGTTGTTGTTGTTGGTTGAGGGCGACGACGATCAAGGAATCGTATGTGTCCCGACTGCCCGATACCAGGAAATCCTCAAATGTTGTGTTCTTATTAGAAAAAATTAACCATTCGTGAAAGATGGCAAGAAGACAACAAGCTAAATGCATTTTATTATACTGCATACTTAAATAAATATATATGTACAGTCGAGGTCAAAAGTCTATTTCATTGGTGGGGGGGGGATACTTTGTAATACTGCTTTTCGAGTTGATAGGGAGCCGGTCGGCCGAGCGGACAGCACGCTGGAATTGTGATCCTGTGGTCCTGGGTCCGATCCCAGGCGCCGGCGAGAAACAATGGGCAGAGTTTCTTTCACCCTATGCTCCTGTTACCTAGCAGTAAAATAGGTACCTGGGTGTTAGTCAGCTGTCACGGGCTGCTTCCTGGGGTTGGAGGCCTGGTCGAGGACCGGGCCGAGGGGAAACTAAAAGCCCCGAAATCATCTCAAGATAACCTCAAGAAAATGCTTAAAAATTTATAACATTTTGCTTTTTACATTATGGACAAAGTAATATTGAATTATATTGTTGAGGATAACTTTTCTCTACTGTAAATGAATGCTATTTGATATCAGAATTCTTTTTTCGTGACAAATTGCAGCATATGCTAAAATGAAGCACTTTTTATTTATGTCCAGGAAGCATTTAGTTCAAACTGTTGATTTCAATAACAATAGTAAACCAACCCGTCCTCAGACCATGTCAATTCCATCCTGCGGTCGAACCCAAAGACGCACTCGTCAATTTTAACATGCTGTTCGTTCAAAATAGGAATTTTCTCATATATAAATTATTATTATTATATATTAGCATAATGTGCATATTTAGGCATTATTTAGTTTAGGTTAGGTGTTTAGGTACTGTTGGCGATTAGTTGTATTTGTAGTACGTGGGTGAAGCATTTAAACAACCCGTCCTCGACTCAAGTCCATTACATCCAGCGGTCGACCCCACATACGCAATCATAAATTTTAACATGCTGTTCATTCAAAACAGGAATTTTCTCATATATAAATTAATATTATTATATATTAGCATATTTTTTTCAATTTTATAGAGAAAACAAATACAAGAACTCACAAACACAATGAAATCCAGTACATATCAAGTATACCAAAGAAAGAACAGTACATAGGAACAATAAAAGTAACAGTAAACAGCAACAGTAACAGTAACCGCAAAAACAAAAAGGAAAACACGTGGCAGGTAAAAAATAACAAAACAGGGCACAACCCCGATACCCCAACACGGGTACCAGAAAACAAAGCGCTAATTAGTACAGAGATACGTATCAACACAGAATAAAACAGAGAAAAGCACATAAAAAATAAAGAAGATACATACATAACATAAATAATATAAAATACACCCGCAACCAAATACATAAAACAGAGACAGAAGAGACATGGATAGAAGACCAAGTGCACAAAACCACTCCTACCACACATACACAGAGGAACGAAGGAGCACACGACCACACACACGCCACAAGGTATACAACATATACAGAATGACAAGAAAAGAATGTACACACACGCAAACAACAAGACAAACACACATACCCACCCACACCTGTCCCCTGAAGCTCATATCAAGAGGATAACAGCAGCAGCATATGCCAGGTTGGCTAACATAAGAACGGCCTTTAGAAACTTGTGTAAGGAATCTTTCAGAACATTATATACCACATATGTCAGACCAATCCTGGAGTATGCTGCTCCAGCATGGAGTCCATATCTAGTCAAGCATAAGACTAAACTGGAAAAGGTTCAAAGGTTTGCCACCAGACTAGTACCCGAGCTGAGAGATATGAGCTATGAGGAGAGACTACGGGAATTAAACCTCACTTCGTTGGAAGACAGAAGAGTTAGGGGGGACATGATCACCACATTCAAGATTCTCAAGGGAATCGACAGGGTTGATAAAGACTGGCTATTTAACACACGGGACACATGCACTAGGGGACACAGGTGGAAACTGAGTGCCCAAATGAGCCACAGAGATATTAGAAAGAACTTTTTTAGTGTCAGAGTGGTTGACAAATGGAATGCATTAGGAAGTGATGTGGTGGAGGCTGACTCCATACACAGTTTCAAGTGTAGATATGATAGAGCCCAATAGGCTCAGGAACCTGTACACCTGTTGATTGACGGTTGAGAGGCGGGACCAAAGAGCCAGAGCTCAACCCCCGCAAGCACAACTAGGTGAGTACACCTCTACCGCACACCACACAGCATCCAAACACGCAAAAACAGGGAGCAAAGGCCAAGGCAAACCAAGGCCACAAATATAACACCGAAAAACTGAACAACAGAAAAACACAGGCCCACTTAGGAGCCAAAAACATATATATTAGCATATTGTGCATGTATAGGCATCGTATGAGATTTTTTTCTTTGACTTGATCAAAAGAATTATTTTCCTATTGATGTTACGTAATGGAACTACCTCGCATGGGAGGCCGACCTCAAACAGAAAGAACTGCATACAAGCAGATATTTAACCTAAAACCTGAGACCATATAAAAATATCGGGAGTAAACCGCCAGGCTTCACCACACGGGTGAAACCTGTCCACTTAGGTCGTTGGCTCCTTCTAGTGATAACTACCAATGAAGCATAACCAAAGGGTACTTACTTCGAATTTTTTGAAGTGTAGTGCTATGAATTGGACTCTAGCTTTTAGGAACAGACTTAATTTACACATAAGCAGGCAAAGCGTTACAGAACATGAAAAGTTGGACAATATTGTGGCGGGTTTGATATGAACGACCGTTTCTTGAACAATAACAAATTTATTCAATAAAAATCTAGATTACTTTACTGTCTACCCCAGTGGCACATTTAAGAACAGCTATTCAACCGCCTGGTGGACCCACGAGATCCTTCCCGTCGTCGCTGACTGAATAATGACTAACTGAACAGAGGGAGTTGTTGCCTGGAGTTGCGTGTGGGAGGGTGCTGCTTGGCGTGTCGGCGCCATGGAGATCCCCCTTTCCTCTGCTCGCCGGACAGAAACCACTGGTTTGGAGTTTTCAGGCCATGCTTCATACCTTGCTCTTGAGGTTGTGTTGTTGGACATGTTATGTGTTCGCGTAGCTGAGGTGTACGGGCTCCACCTGACCCACCGAGTACTAGTGAAGTTTAACTCCGCGGCGGTGTATAAGAAGTTCGTAGCTGCTATGATGGGCGTACGTTGACCCTCCCTGGGGGACGGCAACCCGTTCTCGCAAATTCGTAAAGTCAATATTGACTTATTAACTACGTGCATAGGTGATATACTAAACATAATAGATACCCTTAAAAAGATTCATAGAAAACACCGACCTTACCTAACCTTGCTAGTATCTTAAGATAAGCATCTTATTGCTTCGTAATTACAATTATTACTTAATCTATACCTATAATAGGTTAAGTAACAATTGTAATTACGAAGCTATAAGATGTTTATCTTAAGATACTAACAATGTTAGGCAAGGTCGGTGTTTTCTATGAATCTTTTTAAGGGTATCTATTATGTTTAGTATGTCGCCTATGCACTTATTTAATAAGTCAATATGGACTTTACGAATTTGCGAGAACGGGTTGGGGACGGCGGTACGGTCGCCATTTCCGACCGCTGCTGCTAAATTACCTATGTGGCCTTGCATGGTGTGCCCCTCGAGTTTTTGGAGAGCCTGCTTCGGAGATACTTTGGCCAATATTTTACGGTGGTATCCCTCTGTATGAACTCTGTCTCTTCCGGAAAGTAGCACGGGGTCTCCTGTGGTACACGGACTCTCGCCTTGAGATTCAAGTCCTCGATTCCTTCCATGGTAACCTTGCTGGGGTACACTCTGTGGGCATTCTATGCAAGGCAACCATGCTCCTGTTTTCGTTGTGGCATTGAGAGGTATCTGGTAGCCGATTGCACTGGGGTCGCGGCTGCACCTGTTAATCTGTTCCGGGAAGAGGACTTTCCCCCGTTGGTGGTGCAGGACCTGTCGCCTCGTGATGGAGTGGGTGGGGAGGTTCCCCAGCCGCCTGCTGACCCGGCATGTGTGGATGGTGGTGTACACAATGATGTGGTGGTGTGTGCGGCTCCGCCCCCGCAGTCTGTCTCTTCGCTTCCGATGTCTGTATTTTAGCTTCCGGCGGCTTCTGTTCCTGTTCCCTCTTCTCCTCTTCTCCCGCCTTCGACGTCCCTGCCAGCTTCTTCAAAGGGAAAGTGTTGGTCCCTTTCCCTTTGCCAGCTGCGCTTGTTTTTTCTCCTGTGTCCTCTGTGGGTGGCGGGCTCATATCCTGTATACCTGAGGCTGACGTTCTGCGGGGGCGTGCTCCCTCGGTTGTGGGGCAGCATGCCGCCGACTCTTCCCGGGCGACCCCTGCTGGGGGTGACAGCTCCGACGATCAACGGCCAGTTCCCAAGCGTTCCTGTACGCGTTGGAGTGCTTCGCCTCCTCGTACGTGGGCTGAGGAATGTGAGGATGTGGCGTGTGTTGATGCTTCTTCTACGAGCAATTCCTCTGTGGAGTGCGAGGATGGTGCGTCGGGTATTGGGGTGCTTCCGGAAAGTGGTATGGGCCCTGGTGTGGCGCCTGTGGTTGGGGTTGGGGCCAGTGTGGGGCCCTTGGGTCCTGCTCCCGATACCTCGCCTGCGTCAGTTGGTTCTGGATCCTCATGGGGATGGGTGATTCCCCCTGCCGGGGGTGATGGTATCCCTGGTGCTCGTGGTGGTCCTGAAAAAGACATAATTGTTCAAATTCAATCAGCCTAGGGTAGGCAAGGGGAGCGAGGCACTGCGGCAGCTGGTATATACACACAGCTGGGATGGTACAACGCCCTCAGCACGGCGCGGTACGACAGGTACGGCGCTAACACGGCGCGGCACATGAAAATGACTATGCCCACCAAAAGTGATGTCAGCGAGTCTGTAGGCGGAGTAGGCGCATAACTTTGTGGAGTGAGGCAGGAAAGATCGTGTTTTAGTAGAGTACTTCACTGTTCACTGGTAATTCCGCGGAATTGCGAATTTAAGATTTCCAACACAACACTTCACAAGATCGTCTCTCCCAGGTACCTTGTAACTAAGGCACGCTAGACGACGGATGTCACTACCACATGTAGATCAACACAGCCTCCACAGTCCAGTTTTCTCTGAATGGCGTTCTAGAATCACGTGGCTTGGTGACAATCACTAAGTTCACACTCGTTAGCTTTATCGCTGTTTTCCCTCTTCCTGGATACCGGATTCTTACTTCCCATGGTCCTGGGATGATGGCACAACGATCGAGAGTGACTTTTGTGTCGTTGCAGGCGGTATTTCGGGTGCTTGGCCTAGCACGAGAAATCACGTCCTCCTCAAGCTGCCGACACTTGAAAGAATGCCCTTTGGCACCAAGAGAGGGCCCTCTAGCGACCCGGGTACTTGCAGCTTCTTCGATCAATCACTGCAAAGCATTCCCGAGCCCAGGAGCCTTGGCCAATCACGCTCCTTCCAGGTGACGCTATGGCCCCTCTCACGAGGGGATCACGTGAGCAGGAGGGTCTACCTACAGCCGTTAAACCCAAACCCCCTCACTACACTTGAACTGGTACCTCCTCCCAAGGCACACCACGAAGGGGAGACACTCCGAGCCCGCCGAGAACGTTTCGAGACAGGCCGCACCACACCACTCCCAGCAGGCCCCACTGCAGGCACAGCCACCATCTTTACACCCACACAGGTCACACCAGCACCGTCCGAAGAGTCCACATCACTCACACTGTCCACATCATCCAGGGAAACAGCCTCAGAGCACCGACGTGCACGCTTCTGCAAAGGGACGGAAAGAGCAGAACTACAGTCGCCAACACACACAGGCACGGCAGGCACCTCTCCCTGTCAAAGCCCCCCCCTCCAATACAGCAGAACCCGCGTCCCCGGGAGCCGGTATCACATCCACAGGCGGGGACGGGACATGAACCTCCACCGGGACATCCTGCACTACATGCAGCTCAGGCGACGGCCCAACACCCACACACACTGGCTCAACAACCCCAGGGGACACAGCAGTCACCAGACGTGTCGCACAGGACGTAGAAATCGCCTCAACAGGCGGACCAGCAGACAGGCTATCAGGCGCCTCAGGTACAGCACCCACTCCGCCCTCAGAACCGTCCGAACGCAACAGGGGTGGAAAATCTTCCGCACGAAAAACATGCACCCGACCAGTTGCTCCCACGTCGCACGCAACAGCCAGATGACCCTCGTGACCACCACACCGATAACAGGTGCGCGGTTGACCCCGATACTGGCAGCGGAGTGTGTAACCCAACACGGACATCGACGACGGTACACTACACTTCAGCGACATCGTCAGGGTGCGGGAGCCGTCAAGCATACCAACACAGTGCCCGGCAACGACCTTGTTCCAACGAACACTTAACACTGTCCCAAATCGTTCAAAACAGGAGTTCAAGAAGTCGTCCTGAAAATCGAGGGGGGCACTATGCACCGCCACAGACGTCAAGGTGACACTAAGATTCACCACCGTAATAGAACCAGCAGTATCAGGGAGAGGATAAACACGCCCCTCACACCGCTCGAGAAACGCCTGAAAGGCAGCCTGGAGGCGGAACTTGACCACAGCACGGTTGCCCTGAAGCAGCTGGATGCCCACCGGGTCCGACAGCTGCACATGAAGCATGTCCACCAAGGCGACACTGATCAACGAATGGTCCACCGGCACCGTAAGTGCCAGACCAGCCGACAATGTCCTCTTCACTGGAGGGCGAGAAGTCCCCATGGCTAAGGGGCCATTATACCAGGAAATAATAGAGTTGTTGTAGGGTATTCAAAATTTATTATCATGATACATGTGAAAGGTGCTGCAACTGGGCCAAGTTTCAGCATCTCAGCCTAAATAGAGAGGGAGAAAACAAAAATTTAGACAATTTTTCAACAATGTTCAATTATTTTCACAGCCCACAATTGTGAACCGAAATAATTTCTATGACACTTAGCTATGACCTTACTATATAATAAAGATTTGAACAAAGGATTTTTATCCCAGATGTATTTAGTGCAATAATACAGATTTTTAAAGTTTCCCAAAAACGTATGCAACAAAATGAAGTTTATCAATATTTATAAAATCAATAAATCTACGTAGATAAGAAAAACTACCAGTGTTTTTAGAGGCATAATCTCTACATATAATGTGCAAGTTTCATGTAAATTGAATAATAAATAAAGGCTGTGAAGGCAGATATAGTTGTAAAAGTTGGAAGGGGGGGGGGGGTAGCGGGCTGTGACAAGTTCCTCACACTCGCGGCTGAAGGAGAGCTCGCATGCATCTAGCTTTCAATGCTTTCCTCTTGTTCGTTTGGTACGTCATATTGCAGTACAAATAGCACAAATAGCGAGAGTTCTGGGAGATATTGTGAGCGTGCGTCAATGATAGATCCACTAGCTGAGGGACACACAGAGTGACTGACTGCTAAGCCACGAACCCCACCCTCTCCCTCACACGAGACTGTTGCCAATGAGTGAGTATATATTCGTTTTATGCATAAAATGTTATTTTCAACGCTATTACGAAATATTAGACTTAAACAATGTAAGACACAATATCTGTTACCTAGCAGTAAAATAGGTACCTGGGTGTTAGTCAGCTGTCACGGGCTGCTTCCTGGGGGTGGAGGCCTGGTCGAGGAGCGGGCCGCGGGGACACTAAAGCCCCGAAATCATCTCAAGATAACCCCGCGGCGCACCCAGGCCGCGAGGACCGGATTGGGGAAAGTTGCAGCAGGAAATTTGACTATAATTACGTTATTTTTCAACATAACATAAAACGGTTTGCACTACAGTGTTGCCAGAACGTTGTAGTATTTTTCGTAAATATTAAATTTTTCTTCGGATTTTCGGGTATAATGGCCCCTAAGTCAAACGTCACCCTGTCAGTGGCAAACCACCACCAGCAGGGCAAACCAGCAATCACCCAACGTAAACACGAGCCAGGAGCGGAGAGACCTCAGGAACGTCCGACCTGGCCGGTGGTCACCACGCAACCTATTTAGGTTCTGTTGGCGATTGTTTGTATTTGAAGTACGTGGGTGAAGCATTTATTGCGTTGTGGTTCAAACAAAAGTCGTCAATGAAGCACTTGCTCCGGAAGTGTTTGAACGAAATCTGTTGTGAGTTGTGTGTAAACTGGTTTCATTCATAAACAGGGGATTTTGGTGAGCGTATGGAATAACTTTTGGGTCTGTTTGGAGGACGTGCTGAGTATTTATAGCGTTGTGGTTCGAACAAAATTCGTCAGTGAAGCATTTGTTCCAGAAGTGTTCGAACATAATCAGTTGTGAGACGTATGTAAACCGTTTTTCATTCATAAACAGGGGGTTTGGCATGTGCATGGAATCACTTTTCGATATTTGTTTGGAGAACGAGCTGGTTGTGAAAGAAAAAAGGTTTAAACACGACTCACAGCTGATTTCGTTCGAACACTTCCAGAACAAGTCCTTCATTGACGAATTTTGTTCGAACCCTAAAACTATAAATGTCCATCCTCCAAACAAAGACCCAAAAGAGATTCCATGCACCCGCTAAACCCCCTGATTATGAATGAAAAACGGTTTACACACGACTCACAACTGTTGACGTTCGAACACTTCCGGAACAAATTAAGTGCTTCACTAACGAATTTTGTTCGAACCACAACGCTTTAAATGCTTCACCCCACGTACTACAAATACAAATATTCGCCAAAAGAACCTAAACACCTAACCTAACCTGTGCCTATATATGCACAATATGCTAATATATTATTATTTGAATTTATATTTGAGATAATTTCGTAGAATTCTATCAAGCCTGTAAGACAAGATTTACCCTCCCTGAACCCATGTTGGCGATTTGTCACAAAGTCCCTTCTCTCCAGATGTGTTACTAGGTTTTTCTCTCGATCTTCATTACCTTGTATGGTATACAAGTTAAGGACACTGGCCTGTGGTTCAGTGCCTCTACTCTGTCATCCTTTTTTGTATATTGAGATTACATTAGCCATCTTCTATATTTCTGGTAAGTCTCCCATCTCCAGTGACCTACACTGGAGATGGGAGAAGTGTAGTACCACTCTTCAATACACTATGAAGAGTGGCAAGAAAAGTACTTCTGCACACTCTTTCAGTACTCATGGTGAGATTCCGTCCAGATCAGCAGCTCACGTCGTGATCCATCAGATGCGCTTTGATCTCATCTCTTGTAATTTTGAACCCTTCCAAGGCCGCCTAGTTTACTGCCACCTCTCTACATGCAGTGACTTCACCTCGTTCTATTGTGAAGACCTCCTGGAACCTCTGGTTGAGTATTTCACTCACCTCTTTGTCACTCTCTGTGTCTTTCATCACACATTCTATGTTTAATCATCTGTTCTTTCACTGTTATTTTTGTCCTGATGTGGCTGTGGAGTAGCTCTGCTTCAGTCTTGGCTTTATTTGCTATATCTTTTCATAATTCTTTTCTGCTTCTCTTCTCACACTTACATACACATTCCTGGTTCCCTGGTAACTCTCTCTGTCTTCAGGTGTTCTGTTATTTCGGAAGTTCCTCCACGCCCTTTTGTTTAGTTTCTTTGCTTCCATACATGCCCTATTAAACCACGGATTCTTCTTTATCTTTTCGTTTTTTTTCCTTTTGGGCCGGGATAAACTTGTTTACTGCCTCCTGGCACTTTTGGGTCACATAGTCCATCATGTCTTGCAAGGACTTAGTTCTGAGTTCTGTGTCCCATGGTGTATCGCTTAGGAATTTTCTCACCTCGTCATAATTTCCCTTTCGGTATGCCAGCCCTTTGTTTTCTAGTTCTTTTTTTTTTGTGGAGATAAATCCTAGCTCTACCAGGTACTAGAAGATCAATACACTGTGATCACTCATTCCTAAGGATGCTTCCAAACTTAACTTTTCATAAATCTGACTCATTTAGGGTAAATATCACATCAAGCATAAGTGGTTCATCTTCTTCTCTAATTTTTGTCGGTCCTTGATGTGTTGAGTTAAAAAATTGTTTGTTGCTACGTCCAGCAGCTTTGATCTCCATGTGTCTGGTCCTCCCAATTTTTCTTCCTGTGGTTGAAGACTCCCAAGATTAGTAGTCCAGATCCGTTCCTACTAGTGACATAAACTGCTATCTCTATTATATTAATGGCGGCCATGTTGTTTCTATCATATTCCTGTCTGGGTCTACTGTCATTTGATGGGGATTATATATATTTGACTACTGCTATAAGTTTTTGTCCTCCAATTGCTTTGGTACCTGTTATGTAGTCACTGATACCTTCACAGCCCTGAATAACCATCTCCTCAAAACTCTAGCCTTGTCTTTTTAGCAGAGCTACACACCTCCTCTTCCTTTTCTCTCTTTCCTCACTACATAGTAATCCTGCAGAAACACTACATTTGTTATAATTTTCTTTAGCTTTTTTTTGTGATCGCTATTACATCTGGGTTTTCTTCTAGTGTCCATTCTCTAAGTTCACTTGTTTTATTTGTAATCCCATCTATGTTAGTGTTCATTGCCTCGAGGATTCTGTGAGGATTCTGTTGACGGAGGAAACTGTTCTATAGGTGTGAAGAATTGTTAGGTGGTTAACAGGGTCTAAGGAGCCATGGGAAAGGGTGGCAGGGAGGGTATGAGGGTAAGGAGGGAGGAGGGACATGGAGGATATGGAGTGTAGGGGAAAGGGCGGGGGCAGGGAGGGTATGGGGGTGAAGGAGGAGAGGGGACAGAAAGGGAAAGGGGGGAGTGGGGGACATGGTGGGAATGGGGAAGAGGTGACAGGATGGGTATAGGGTGAGTGGGGAGAGAGGGTTGACTGAGCATTTGAGTAGGGGCAGGGAGGGTTCAAGACAGGGAGGGTTTCTGTGTGGAGGAGGGTGGTGGTGATGGCCTTCCGTCTGGTGTTGCTGGGATGCTGGTTGTTGTGTTGGATGCAACACAACATTCCCTAACCTCTGGGAATGTTGTATTGGGGGCTGGGATTTCCTGGTTTTCTCCTCTCACCCTTTGCTTCATCCTTGTTTCTATCACCACGGCTCTCTCCTCCGTCATCATGTCCCTCTGGAGGAATACTTTTTTGTTTTCTCTCACATATTGCAGTTGACTCTTTCTTGCTAGAATATTCTCCTTCAGGGTCTTGTTTGCAAACACTTATCTTTATCAGACGGTCTTTGTCCTTGTTGTACCACCCTAACCTGAAAACCTTCTGAATGCTATGTTCAGCCCCATTAATCTTTATCTCCTTTAGTATTTCATTCACTGCTGCTCTGTCCTTGCCATTCCATTCTGTCCTACTGGAGCCTTCCTGTTCTTTAGTGCCCACTGTTTCCACTGATCTTTTTTTCCAGCAGCTGACTAGTGCAAGTTGCTGCTTCCTGTGAGGATGCTGCTTTCATTTCTACCTCCTTCACTGTGAACATTGCTTCTGAGCTCTTTCTCACCACTTCTGCAAATGTTGCATGTACAGTGGTGGTTCATTCCAATAAACCATTTACATCTTCTCTTTGGATGATTATCTGATTCTGAGCCTCAGTATTATTTCTCTGTGAGGGTTTTCATATCCTCCTTCGCTGCTGTCAGTTTGATTTGCAGGTTGCTTAGTGTATTCTTCATATCATGCATGTCTCTCCTGATGTGCTCCAAAACTTGGGCGAATATTTCCATCATTTGGTCACTTTGACTTTTTCCTGTTTCCTTGGTGCGTCTCCCATCCACATTTGTCCAATTTGTGACTAAGTTGTGATAGGGTTAGCAGGGGGGGGGGCAGAGAGAGAGAGAGAGATGAGAGAGAGAGAGAGATGGGGGGGGGGAGTGAGGGAGACGGTGAAACAAAGGGTAAGAGTGAAAGAGAGAGGGAGGGAGAGGGTTGAGAGAGAAGGAATAGTGTTCTAAAGGTGCTGTATACAACGTTCCTATTGGTGTTATATACAATGTTCTCAAGGCGATGTATACATTGTTCTTAAGGTGCTGTTTACAATGCTCTCAAGGTTAAGTATAAAATATTTTCAAGGTGCTGCATACAATGTTCTCAAGGTGCTGTATAAAGTGTTCTCAAGGTGCTGTATACAGTGTTTGCAAGTCAATGTATATAATGTTTTCAAGGTTCTGTATTCAATGATCTCAGTGTGATGTATACATGTTCTCAAGGTGCTCAGTAAAGTGTTTTCACTGCGCAGTATACAGTGTTCTCAAGGTGCTGAATACAATATTCTCAAGGTGCTGTATATAATGTTCTCAAGGTGCTGTACCCAATTTTCTCAAGATGCTGTATACAGTATTCCCAAGGTGCTGTTTGCAGGTTCTAAATGTGTTATGTACAGTGTTCTCATGGTACAGAATAAAATATTATCACGGTGCAGAGTACAATGTTCTCAGACCTTTATACCACTTTTTGACATCTGGATAAGAGAACCGGGGTCATCAGTGGAGGAGAGTAGTCAGTCATTGTTGTTAGACCAGAGTCGCAGGAGCAGAACAGCTCCAATAATGCTCCCTTGGACGAAGCGTTATGGAGAGTAAATTAGTGCTTCCATTATCAACGTGCAGTTATTATCTAAACAAGGGAAGCGTCCAATTCCGAAATTTTATCTGATCATTCCTGGCCAGTAATGTTAGGTAGTGTCACGCGCCGCTCACATTGGCCTTGTGTTACATGAGGTTACAGTTAAACAGCAGGAGATCGTGCTACTGATCCTGTAACCTCACGCCGTGGGTCTTCGCTCCCTCTACTAGGGTATCACATATCACCCGCCAGGGAGCTCTCCTAGTCATGCCTCAAGACCGGCCACCATTTGACCTTGGACCCAAGGGGGAGAGGAGAAGGCCCAGCCCACATTACTATGATCAATCCTGCAGTATGTGACTCCCCCACCTGGCCTGCCCACACATGCGGGCAGAGAATTTTGCCGGACTTCGGGCCGTAGCCTCACTTCCTACTCTTACCTTTTGGTCGCCAGCTGGGTAATTCTCTCAGCGTCCCAGCAACGCTGACGGGCTCACCATAGCCCGTGCTACTTGGAACTTTGTTCCAGGTAGCGATATATATATAAATATAAATATAAATATATATATATATATAAATATATATATATATATATAAAATATATATATATATATATATATATATATATATATATATATATATATATATATATATATATATATATATCTTTGGACAACACCCACCAGTGAGACTCGAACCCAGAAAGCACAACTACCTTCCAGTAGCTGCCATAACTAGTGTGCTTTAACCCACTACACCATCAGACCCTACAAAAGAAGTAGAGACTTCGAGATATATATACATCTCAAATATCTCCACTTCCCGAGGGCACCAGATGAGTGTGGGGTTAGTCTGCATTTTTCGTCAAGCCACTGTCAATGTGAGAGAACTTGTGTCCAGCTTAGTTATGGCAGCTACTGGAAGGTAGTTGTGCTTTCTGGGTTCGAGTCTCACTGCTGGGTGTTGTCCAAAGATTGTTAATCTTCACTTGTGGTTTATGCAAGTATAGGCTTATAAGCTGGACACGAGTTCTCTCACATTGACAGTGGCTTGACAAAAAATGCAGACTAACCCCACACTCATCTGGTGCCCTCGGGAAGTGAGATATTTGAGATGTATATATATCTCGAAGTCTCTACTTCTTTTGTAGGGTCTGATGGTGTAGTGGATTAAAGCATACTAGTTATGGCAGCTACTGGAAGGTAGTTGTGCTTTCTGGGTTCGAGTCTCACTGGTGGGTGTTGTCCAAAGATTGTTAATCTTCACTTGTGGTTTATGCAAGTATAGGCTTATAAGCTGGACACGAGTTCTCTCACATTGACAGTGGCTTGACGAAAAATGCAGACTAACCCCACACTCATCTGGTGCCCTCGGGAAGTGGAGATATTTGAGATGTATATATATCTCGAAGTCTCTACTTCTTTTGTAGGGTCTGATAATATATATTATATATTATATATATATATTATATAAATTATATATATTATATTATATATATATTATATATATATTATATTATATATATAAATATATTATATATATATGTATATATATATATATATATATATATATATATATATATATATATATATATATATATATATATATATATATATATATATATATATATATATAGGGGGGTACCACCACTGGTGCAATTATAGGGACCCACAGCCTCAGAGAAGGGAACACAGAGCATTCAGGGAAAAACTTGCCATTTAACTCTGAATACGAAAGAGTGTTCACTTCTCCTACCACCCCCTTTTTTTTTATAATGGTGTAAACTTTATTATGCAAGGTCATACAGTTACATATCTGATTTTATACAAAAAATGAACATTAAGAGGACACAAGAAAAAGTTCGCTTCCTAGAGGCTGTAGATTTCCTCGAACTCCTCCGACGCCGGGCAGGAACCAAGGATGCAGCGGGCATTTCCCCTCTGGATCGCGACACTGAGGCGCTGAAAGAGAAAACTTGCTGCTCTAGGGTCTCTTGTGGTGTCAATGAGCTTG
Source organism: Procambarus clarkii (assembly GCF_040958095.1). Lineage (NCBI taxonomy): Eukaryota > Metazoa > Arthropoda > Malacostraca > Decapoda > Cambaridae > Procambarus > Procambarus clarkii. Next base: position 28,648,856 of record NC_091174.1, read on the forward strand.
GAACCAAGATCCTTAAGAAACCTTCTTGCACTCTCACCCCATGGGCCTAGGGTCTCAGACCCTATTGGAACGAAGTTGTACCTTTGATCTAATTGCCTGTACTTGACTGACTTTTGTTTTTCTCTGTGTGTCGCTGCGGCTCCTGCTGTGCCGGCAGAGAGGGTGATGTATGTCGTTGCCAGGGTGGATACGCAAGTATAGTCCCATGCTAACTGCCTGCCACCCTTCCACGGACGCAGTGTGATTCCGTCTGGTCGGCCGGCAAAGCTAACAGAGTCACGGTTCAGTAGGTTGCGGGGCTCTCTCTCCACTGGACACTGAGCAGAGGCAAGGCTTCTTTAATGATGTCGTTTTATAGAATATGATCATATATATGTTTTGGTTAGGAGTAATGGTTTTTACTCCTTTACAGATTATTTCTTTCATTATTGTTTCTTCTTTTTTATGTTCACTGTGCATAGTTGATTTGTAATGTAATTTTATTGGGGGTGTTGTGGTTTCTGTTCTAGGTTCTGAATTATACCAACGGTCCAAGTGTCTTCTTATATCAGCGTTTATTTCCGCGTTGCTATATCCGTTGTTCACCAATACCTGAGTTACTCTTTCAAACTCTCTACTCACGTTGCTCCATTCAGAGCAGTGGGTAAGCGCTCGACGAATATAAGCATTGAGAACACTGGCTTTGTATCTTTGGGGGCACTCACTCCTACCGTTCAGGCATAATCCTACGTTGGAAGGCTTATTATATACGCTGGTGTTTAAAGAGGTTCCTGTTTTTGTTATTAGTACATCCAAGAATGGCAGACTGTTATTTTCACTATTTTCATGTGTATATCGGAGTACTGACTGACTCTAGATGGTTTTTTAGATCAATTAGTTCGTCTGAGTCTTTTACTATGACGAATATGTCATCTACATATCGGAAGTATACAGTTCGTTTTTGTCTACTACTGAAGACTCTGTCTTCGATGGTTCCCATATAAAAAATTGCGAGTAACACCCTTAAGGGGGAGCCCATTGCTACTCCGTCTGTTTGTAGATTCATGTCCCCTTGCGGACTGATGAAAGGAGCTTCCTGTGTACATGCCTCGAGAAGACTTCAAGTATGACTCGGATATGTCTAATTTGATGGTGCTCTCGTCTCTGTATACCCTGTCCTGTATCATTTCTATGGTGATGTCGACTGGGACGTTGTTAAACAGGGATTAGACGTCCAAGGAAGTATCGGGCTGTGTAGTTTTGATTAATTCTAGGAAATCTACTGATGATTGTAGAATCTAGATGCTTGGAGTGTATGGAGTAAGGAGTTCGTTAAGTGTTTTTTTGCCAGGTGATAGGTTGGAATTGGTATTTGGCTGATTATTGGGCTTAGTGGGCTACCTGGTTTGTGTCTTAACATTGCCATAGGCATATCCTAAGCCATAATCGCCTTGGAGTTTAGTGAAATGAACACTACCTTTCTTTGCTTTGATTGCAGTAATAGTTTTGTTCACTTTGCGTTTAAGGTGTTCCACGGGGTTCCTCATGATTCGTTGAAATTTGGTGCCATCACTAAGGATGTCGCTAATTTTATTCATGTATTCTTCGGTAGGAATCAACACATAGGCTGCTGTCTTGTCGGCTTTTCTTATTGTAACATCTTCCCGATTTTTAAGTTGTTTTGCTGCTTCTTTGAATCGTAGGGTTAAGATTGTTGATGAGTATGTTCCTCGTTTTTTTCCCCGCTTCAGTTAGTAGTTCAGCCTGAAGTGTCAGTGGTGATGACTTTTTTGTTGTCTTCTAACTTGTGGATGTCGTCAAGAAGCATTTCGATTTCAAGGCGTTTTTGATACTTCTTTGGTCTTGATATGAATTGGCAGTTTAGACCAAGATTCAAGAGGTCTCGTTGGTCCTAGTTAAGATTATGAGTAGTTAGGTTAATGTAGCCATCTTTTGGACGAGGGATCTTTAACTGTCCACCGTTGAGGGCTGTCAGCTTTCGGAGTGTCTTCGTTTCTGCAGGAGTTTTGTGTTGTTGTTTTAGGCTTAATAGTTCACTGTTGATGGATGCTTGAGTTGTTTGGGGATGTTGTACTGGGTCCATTTATTTAACTGATGTTCAGCTTGCTCTGTTAGGGTTTGGAGGGCTTCCTTCTTCGTGTTCAGTCGATGCCGTATGAGATCTTGCCTATACCTATAGGTAAACTCTGCGTTGCGGACTGCTGGGTCATGTGGGTAAATATTTGTGTATACTGGCAGCAGGTTTTCTTTTATGTCTCATTGAATATGACAGCATGTTCTGTATTAACTATTTTCTGATTCAGGGCTTCTAACCCTCTAATTAGTGCTCTTGCACCAGGGTTTAGTTGGAGGAGGAGTACTCCAAAACTCTTGTTCCTTTTCGAGGTGAAGAAAAAGAAGTAAACATATATATATATATATATATATATATATATATATATATATATATATATATATATATATATATATATATATATATATATATATATATATATATATATATATATATATATATAACCCACTCTATTCTAAATATGTTACAATTCCATTTCAGTGTTTCCCATTGCATTGATAAATTGAATTTTCATAGATTTCGATTTGTTTACATTTTGATTTAATTATTTTGTGTGCATTGCATTGGAATTGAGCTGTGTTGATTACCATACCATTCATTTCATAAGAATAAGTACAGATGCCACACCTGTGGCAGGTAAAAAAGTTTTTTTTAAGAAACAAAGTCATCTGTTGCATGTAACAGCAACAAACGCTATACTAAATATGACACGATTCCATTTCAATGTTTTCGATTGCATTGTCAAATTTAATTTTCATAGATTTTGATTTATTTTCATTTTGATTTAATTATTTTGTGTGACATTGCATTGAAATTGAGATGTGTTGTTTAACATACCGTTCATTTCGCGAGTATACTTTGTTTTTTTATTGCTTTTCATTTCATTTTTTAAACTGTTTTTCTTATATTTCAGAGATGTGAACATCAGATCATTTGATGTTCCGAATTTTCTGATGGGAACATCAAATCATTTGGGAATGCATCGGACGAGGGAGTGAGGAATGGTTGGGAGGACGAGGTGACGGGGGAGGGGGAGAATGGGGGAGGAAGGACTGTGAGACAGGGAAAGGTTGCTGAGGCTCAGCAACACACACGCGTTGCTGAGCCACAGCAACGCGTGGCCGGGTACAGCTAGTTATAAATAAAAATGAAAATGTTCGTTTGTTCAAAATCGCTAATCTCCGAAAGTTCTTCACCGATTGCCTTGAAATTGTCACACAACGTTCTATTCGCATCTGGCAAGGTTTTTATATACATACAATATATATGTTACGTCTGTGACGGTAAAAAAAAAAAAATCATTTTTTTGTAAAACTGTGTTTTTCCATGTGTTTTTCATGTGAGGAAAATCTTTGAAACATCTTTACTGATTGCTTTGAAATTGTGACAACATTGCATTTAAATAGGAGCATGCTTTTATATACCTACTATATAGATGCCACTCCTGTGACAGGTAAAAACATATGTTTTTGAAAAACATCGCCATCTGTTGCACATAATAGCAACATGCACGCTGTACTATATATCACGAATTCAACTCCAATGTTTCTTATTGCACTGATAAATTTTATTTTCATAGATTTCGATTTATTATATTTTTATTGAATTATTTTGTGTGACATTGTGTTGGAATTGAGCTGTGTTGTTTACCATACCGTTCATTTCGTAAGTATAAGTATAGATGCCCACCTATGGCGTGTTAAACGATGCTGTTCTTGAAAAACAGCGCCATCTTTTGCATGTAAGAGCAACACACATGCTATGCTAAATATGGTACAATTCCATTTCAATTTTTCTGATTGCATTGATAAATTGAATTTTCAAAGATTTTGATTTATTTTCATTTTAATTTAATTATTTTGTGTGAATTGCATTGGAATTGAGCTGTGTTGTTTACCATACCGTTCATTTCGAGAGCATAGTTTATTTTTTAATTGTTTTCAAATTTTCATTTCATTTATTAACTGTTTTTCTTATATTTTTGTGATGGGAACATCAGATCACTTTATGTTCCTAATATTCTGATGGGAACATCAGACCATTTGGGAAGGCATCGGACGAGGAAGTGGGGAATGGTGGGGAGGACGACGAGACGGGGAAGTTTGGGATGGTTGGGACAAGGGGATGGTGGAGTGGGGAATGGTTGGGAGACCGAGAAGGCGGGTGAGGGGGAAATGTTGAGGAGGACTGGGGCACAGGGAAGGTTGCCGTGGCTGGGTACTGCTAGTGTATTATATTATATATATATTATATATATATCTAAGCAGTTGAAAACTTGTGTGGCAGCCTGGTTGTGCGCTGTTAATGAGGTGAAAATGACTAAGTGTTGTTTTATCATCGTTGCAAAATACACACACACACACACACACACACACACACACACACACACACACACACACACACACACACACACACACACACACACACACACACAGAAAATGGAAGGGAAGAGGTGGAGAGGAGAGGAAGGGGGAGAATTAGGGATGGGAGAAGGTGGGAGGGAAGAGGGGGAAATGACTGACTCATCATTTGTCGACTACACTTACTTTTGTGTAAAATCTATATAAGTCTGACAGTGTGTATCTGTACAATAGAATGTTCTAACCTTTGTTCATATTTATGTTTTCCCATAAAACTAACTTTATCCAGTTTACTTTGTTACCTGTGTAATTTTCGTATATCATTTACACTCGAAAGGTAAACTTTTGCGTTTTGGTGTTCCACAGAAAGTAAAGAAGGTGGTGCCGAACTATGACAAGAAGAGTGATGCAGTGGTGTTCATCTATCGTGTTGTGCGCGACTAGGTTCCTACCAGCAGCTGCGACGTCTACTCTCACCATCACCCAAGATGTGACTAGGTTCCTACCAGCAGCTGCGACGTCTACTCTCACCATCACCCAAGATGTGACTAGGTTCCTACCAGCAGCTGCGACGTCTACTCTCACCATCACCCAAGATGTGATTAGGTTCCTACCAGAAGCTGGGACGTCTACTCTCACCATCACCCAAGATGTGATTAGGTTCCTACCAGCAGCTGGGACGTCTACTCTCACCATCACCCAAGATGTGACTAGGTTCCTACCAGCAGCTGCGACGTCTACTCTCACCACAAACTGTCATATATTGATCCAGATTACGCTTGAAACGGTCCAACGCACAAACCTCTGATATACTATTCGGCAGACTTCCTCAATCAAAACTTTTTTAAATTAAATTAAAACCCATTGTTTCACATTCTGGTTTATCTTTATATTATTTACACTATAAATATCGCCTTTGTAGCTCATCAACCACTTGAATACTTCATTGATGTAACTCATTGATCTTCTTACTAAAGAAAGTAAATAGTTTCTTTATTCTTTATTCACGTGGGAGATTTCTACTGCCCGGGATCATCTTATTATAAGATGATCCTTATTTTTATTATTATAAGGATAATTATATTATAAGGATAATTATATTATTAGTTAGAAGAAAGTTGATAAGTTGACAAAGTTGATAAAATCATAAGTTGAAAGATAAAGTAACTTTTCGTTCAACTCCTTTGAAATTTTGTCAATCTTATAACGTGATGCCCAAAATTGAATTGCATAATCCAAGTCGTGACTAACATTGGAGAGATAATCTAAGTCGTGCCTAACATTGGAGAGATAATCTAGGTCGTGCCTAACATTGGAGAGATAATCTAGGTCGTGCCTAACATTGGAGAGATAATCTAAGTCGTGCCTAACATTGGAGAGATAATCTAAGTCGTGCCTAACATGGCTGAGATAATCCACGTCGTGCTTAACATGGGTGAGACAAGTATGAAAAATAACAGATGAGGAATTATTACTAATACTTTCAAATATGACTCCCAGCATAATGGTTCTATATTTCGAGTACTTAAGCACTATTTGATTGGTCTAAGATTCCCAATAATCAAAGCGCTTAGATCACTGTCACAAAATTAACTCGTGATGTTGCCATTATTGAACTAATATAGTGCCTCTATTTTCATTTTCTAGGCTAACAGCTCTATTTATTTGCTTTAAACTGCAGTTACAGACTTTTAGCAAATACAGGAGTTTATTAAGGTCACTTTGAAGCAATGCACTCTCAATGATATTTAAGATGTTGCCTATTTTGTAATCATCTGGAAAGTTTACTGATGTCGTCAGTAACGGCAATTCCTAAGTCGTTATGTAGATAATAAAGAGAAGAGTTCACAAGAGCGATTCCTGGGGCGTTCGATTTATATTATTTTCTAACCCAGTCTTTTTCCCATTTAGATTGACCCTTTGCTTTATATGCAATAAACATGTCATAATCCAGTTTAATACTTTCCTTCCTTTTCTATGGTACTAGTTTATAAAACAGTCACTCCTGAGGTAGGGTTTACTTTATTATAAATACTTTTATTATCATCAATTTTTTATATGCTAGAAAAGAAAGAGAGCAGCTATGTTAACCAAGACTGACTAACCAACTTCCCCACTATCGACATTTAACTAACTGGTCGACAATTGGATGCATGTGATCTATATCCAACTTCACCAGAATTGTCACCACGTTGTCTGAGGCCAGGTCAGAGACCGGGCCGCAGGGACCTTGACACCCCTGGAATCCCGGGGGTCATGTTTGTAACCATCCATGATTCAGGCTCTAGTGACTTATTAATACTTGATTGGGCTTACTATGATTTTCTCTGACCTTTTCTGAATGGTGATAAATACTCGAACTTGGGCTGGAGTTCATGTTTTTCTTTTAGGTTGATAAATAACCTGAGTTTTGCCTAACTTTGTCAGTTATATCTTTTTGGTTTATAGATATCCTAAGTTATGCCTAACTTTGTCAGTTATATCTCTTTCACTGCATCTGTAAATTTAATCACAGATTTTCCACTGTAAAGGTTTAAATAAAACAATATTAATTATATTTCTTCCATTACACCTTTATGGTATCTCCGGCTATATTTCATCTTTTTAAAACTTCCTGATTTTTATGTCATTTAAAAAGAGCTCTCATTTCCACATTTAGAGAGGTTAGAATTTTTTTTTTAAATATATTTTCATTAACACTTGATTTAATTCATCTAGTTGGAACATTTGACTCCTGAATCGAATATATAATGCTGGTTCAAATGTTGTATGTTTCATCTAGTGAATGGAATAATATGCGAGAGGTTGAGTGTGCCCTGTTGACCTCGCCGAACTCCTGCCTAAGTCGGATGTAATCAGCTCAACAAAAATCTTGAACCCCAATTTATTTCTAAGTCGAATATTGCGTCAAAAGAACATCAAATATTATTTCATTGTAATCATACGATGATATCATTTAATTAATCATTATTCCCAGCGTTACCAGGATGTGGTGTTATCAGTATTTATTCCCTGCATCACCAGGGCAAAGTGTTATCAATCATTATTCACAGCATCACCAAGATGTGGATTTACCAACCATTACTGCTAGCATCACCAATGTGTGGAGATATTAACCAATATTCCAAGTATTAGCAGAGTGTGGAGTTATCAAACGTTATTCCCAGCATCAACAAGGGTGTGGAGTTATCAACCATTATTCTCAGCATCACCAGGATGTGGAGTTATGATCAATTATTCCCAGCCTCACCAGGATGTGGAATTATGATCAATTATTCCCAGCCTCACCAGGATGTGGAATTATCATCCATTATTCTCAGCATCACTAGGGTGTGGAGTTATCCCTTTGAGCCTTTAAGTAGAAGGATTGAGGAGTGAGACTCATTGCCGTGGATAATACACTTCAGCGCTTCGTTGCCAGGGCAGCTGTTAGAAATATCCGCACGGAAGCTGCAACGACATCTGCAGATATAGATATCCTAAGTTATGCCTAACTTTTTCAGTTATATCTCTTTCACTGCATCTGTAAATTTAATCACAGATTTCCCACTGTAAAGATTAAAATGAAATAAATAATTTTCCTCCATTACACCTTTATGATACAACCCGTTCTCACACAAGACAGCACATATATGACTTAATGCTTAAAGTCAATATGTTGAATAATGATTTAGTACATATGTGATATATTTCCAGTTACCTTTTTTACCAAGGCCCAAACTCTTCCTCACGTACCAATTTACGTCTCACAGTACCCGTCCATCAACGTAGATAGCAGAATAGTCGTGATTGCTTCAATTATAATGAAAATTGTAGTTTTCAGGTCCCACATGGGTTGTGAAATTTACCTACTATTGTCCATGCTCTTAGAATATTACAGATCAGCTACTTCCTATTGAAGGCTCGTAGTTTTGTTTTGAGAAATATTAGTTGTTCTTAGTAAATTATAATAAGCACTATAAATTATTACATAGAATAACAGTGCTTCACCAATCAATATTATATACCATAGTTTGTGCTTTAAAAAATTTTAAAGAATGTTTTGTAGGAACGCTAACAGAAAACGATGTTATGGTGGAATGTTTATGGGGTAAACTACTGCAAACTTGGGGATCACTTCCACCCACAGGAAGGGAATGGGGTCCAATACACTGGATGTGTATGGCGTCCACTACCACCGACAGGATGGGTATGGGGCTCACAACCACCCAAAGGATGGGTATGGGGTCCAATACCACCCACAGGATGAGTATAGCGTCCACTATCACCCACAGGATGGGTATGGGGCTCCAACCACCCACAGAATAAGTATGGGGTCCAATAACACCCACTGGTTGTGTATGGCGTCCATTGCCGCCCACAGGATGAGTATAGGGTCCAGTATCGCCCACAGGATTAGTATATAGAGTCCACTGCTGCCCACAGGGTCGGTAAGGGGGTCAACTGCCGCCCACAGGGTCGGTAGGGGGTTCACTACCGCCCACAGGGTCGGTATGGAGGCCACTGCCACCCACAGGGTCGGTATGGGGTCCACTGCCGCCCACAGGGTCGGTAGGGCGTCCACAGGGTCGGTAGGGGTCCACTACCGCCCACAGGGTTGGTAGGGGGGTCCACTGCCGCCCACAGGGTCGGTAGGGAGTCCACTGCCGCCCACAGGGTCGGCAGGGGGTCCACTACCGCCCACAGGGTGGCTATGAGGTCAACTACCGCCCATAGTGTTTGTATAGTGCCCACTACCGCCCATAGTGTTATTATGGGGTCCACTTCCCCTCATAGTGTCGGTATGGGGGTCCATTACTACCCATAGGGTGTGTCTGGGGTCTATTTTTTTCTGTATAGCAGAGGTGGCAATACTGCTTTTCCAATCTCATTTGTTGTTCAATGTAAAATATTTGTTGCTCGACTTGCAACAATTTATATATATATGTATATATATATATATATATATATATATATATATATATATATATATATATATATATATATATATATTGTGACAATAATCTCCTTCAAGAGATTGAGCCTGCTCTTCCCTCCACAAACCCGTCGTTGAAATTATATAAAACGACTATGGAAGACATGTCCAACAATGGCAACAACACCAGCAAGGCTTGCCAGGGTGAGCAAAACGTATGCAGCCAGCCACCTGTTCGGACCCAAACCACCAAACTACATGTTGATCGCTACCGGCTCCGCTGATTGGTCGCCGGTCTGGCTGCACCTGCACTCGCCTCCCCATACTACTTGATGTCTGGGGTCGCCCCAACCTCGGACTTCAGAATGTTCAGTGCTTTCGTGGCCAGCACTCCTCCCAGCTAGACGTTAGCGTGTACTGAGAGAGGTGGTGGCTTTAAGCCAATATTCCAGCACCTCCCACTTAACTTTGTGTTGCACTTCTTGTTATTTTGCCTTAACGTAACCTTTCATTGTGTTATTTAATTATTCTTATTATTTTGATTGATTTTATTATAAGAATTTGTTTGTGCATTATTTTCATGTTTTGATTTATTTAACGTCATTAAAATTTCATTGTTAAAGTTTACTTGTGTTTTGTGTGTCTTCTCCTTACCTTACCACAGACGAAGTTCCAGTTTTTTCTATTTTTTTTTTTATAACTATGTGACGAGGCCATACCCTAGCCTTAAACAGCCGAACACCAACGCGTTACCGTCACAAGTTATATGGGGGCCTGTCCTAGGAGCTTCACTCAGGTACTGGTGCCAAGTGGTAATTTATGGTAAGCGTATTTAACTTTGTTAACGTAGCTTTACTATTTTTCATTCAATTTCATTTTTTATAAGGTGCGGTGTATTGTGCATTACGAGAGTAACATATAGTGAAGGTGAGACAACTTTGGATTACGTGGTGACTGTAGGCCGCAGTCATACTCTTAATTGGTCATCTCTCCCTCCTTGTTATTACTCGTGTTTACCATCTATGTCCCTTGAATATTTCTCATTCTGACAGATCATCATATTGGTACCCTGGTACTGTGGTCTGCCCCGGGTCAAGAGTACCCAATCTTCTGCAATCTGACTGTAGGAGGACAAAGAGGGCCATAGTTCCTCTAGCTCGAACTTTAGTTGCTGAATTGGGACCTCAGCAGCAGTTCTCGTCACCAGTTGACACCTCGCACCCCTACACGTCAGTCAGAGATGATGATACATACAACGGTAGGGAATTAGCTTATTTTTTCAGAGCACAAAAGTTCGCTAATTCTGTAAGTATCATATTAAATTCAGTGGGAAAAACTTGCTTTATGTCCTATAGAGACTTGGCAAGGTATGCCTACATCCTTGGACTACCAATTTTACTTTTGAAGCATTTAACTGTTTCATTTGTTTTCGAAACTTTGTTTCATTTGTTAGTAGGATTTTCTTGCCCTTATTCTCTTACATGAGTACCGGGTACAAGATTTCCTGCGCCCTTGATTTAATTTAATCATTTAATATCTTTCACTTAACGTTAATTGTTAAAGATCACACAGGATAGGAACCAGTTGCCACGTTGTCCTGTTTCTGACATTTCACTATTGAATATTCGTGTACCTTTATTTGCTAATTTCACCATGTTTCGTCTCCAAACTTTCCGTGCAAATCCAGCAGGTGAAATAGGAACTTTAAGTCGTGCCAAGAGGACTGAATTACAAACTCTTGCACACGAGTATCAACTAGAAGTTCCCTACCAAGCCAACAAAAATGACCTACACAACCTGTTGCTGGATTACTATTTAGAGCAAGGTAAGATAGACTCTGAAACTCATGAAACTTACTATATTGCAGGAAAAACTGATTTGGCAACGATGAAACTCCAATTGGAACTGGCAAAGATTGAACGTGAGCAGCAAAGGGAAGCCCTCGAACAACAAGAACGAGCAGCTGCCATACGAAAGGAAGAACAAGAACGTGAGATTGCCTTACTCCAGGAGCGGGAACGCATACGGCTTGAAACCAAACAACGCGAGTTGGAAATGCAACGCGAACATGACAAGCAACAAGCAACTCTGGCTCTAGAGTGTCGTCAACGTGAAATCGCCTTGGAAACCTCCCACTTCACTCAACGCCAACAAGCTACTGCCAATCTTCCCGTCAGTTTTAATATATCACATGCAAGTAAGTTAATGCCATCCTTTGTAGAAGCAGAAGTTGATGTGTTTTTCACCACCTTTGAAACCCTTGCTAATCAACTCAGTTGGCCTGTCGACCAATGGGCCACACTTCTCAGAGTCCATCTTACAGGTAGAGCTGCAGTCACACTCAGTACTTTGGCGTCTGAGAATGACTACTACACTCTGAAACAAGCAGTGTTGGACGCCTACCTACTTTCTACTGAAAGTTATAGAAGGAAATTCCGTGACCACCTGAAGGCAAGTACCACTACCTTCCTCGAGTTTGCTAACACGAAACGGAGGTATTTCATGAAATGGCTGGAAGCAGCACATGTCTCTACTTTTACAGAACTCGTCAACCTGATGCTTGTTGAAGAATTCTTGAGACGTGTGCCGCCTCCTGTCCGCCTCTACTTAGCAGATAAAGAAGAAACTGACTACCTGAAGTGTGCTAAGTCGGCTGACACTTACAGCCTCATCCACCGGCTGACACCTGAACCATCCTCCAGTAAGAAGTCGTGGTACAGTTACGAGAAGGTGAGCCCCGATCAAGCTGGTTCACAACTGTACTGCAAGTATTGTAGACTCTATGGACATACCATAGACAAGTGTGGTAAGTCTCAATACAAGGGAACCACTGACCAACAAAGACCCAAACCAACTCCTCCTAAGTCCGGTAAGCCTGTGATGAATGTTGGTGTTAATGTTAATGATCTTTCTCTTTTCAGTAACCACCTGTATACTGGAACTGTCTCTGCCAACGGTTCAAATCCGGAGGGACGTTTCAAATTGAAGATCTTGAGGGACACAGCGGCTCTACAATCGATCATCTTGAAGTCGGCTGTGCCCAACATCGTCTACACCGGGGAAACAGTCTTCATCACTGACCTCACTGCTACCACTCCATACCCTCTCGCCAGAGTCCACCTGGATTGTCCCTACGTGAACGGGGAAGTCCAAGTCGCCGTCAGGGAAAAGCCTTTTCCCATGCCTGGAGTGCAACTTCTCCTAGGCAACGACTTGGCAGAAGACCTGCAACCGACCAACCTGATCGTCATGGACAAACCCCAGGTGTGTAACTCTGTGCCAATAAATTCTATTCTTGAGTATGTTCCAGCAGAGGTTCAAGAGAGTGATGAAGTTTCTCCTCCGGTTCTCGTGACCACCCGTGCACAAGCCGCACGTCCACAGCCAGCTGACTCTACTGCTACCGCTGTCCCTCAAGACCCTCAGAAACTCCCCCCGCATCTGACCAAGTTGGAGTTCCGTAAGTTGCAGAGGGAAGATCTTACTTTAACACCATTGTTTTTCCAGGCTGAGACTCAACCCGACAGTATTCCTGGGTTCTTCCTAGAGAACGACTTGCTCTACCGCAGATATAGACCCAGTAAACTGAAGGAGGAGGACGATTGGGCCAACATCGAACAACTTGTGATTCCCACCAGCCTGCGGCCCACTATTCTACACCTGGCCCACGGATCATTCTCCCACTACGGCTTCAACAAGACTTACCATGGAATTCGTCAAGACTACTACTGGCCAGGTATGGTAAATAACGTCAAACAGTACGTAAAACAGTGTCATACATGTCAGATGGCAGGCAAACCGAACGTCTCCATTCCCAGAGCACCACTGATTCCCATACAGGTGCCTGCGGAACCTTTCCACAGACTCATAATAGACTGTGTTGGTCCTTTACCTCGGACCAGTTCAGGTAACGCCTACATCCTAACCATCCTGTGTCCTACCACCAGATTTCCCATAGCAGTTCCAGTGAAGAATATCACGGCTGCTACGGTTATAAAACATCTATTGAAGATCTTCACTCAATACGGATTTCCCAGGGAGATTCAAAGTGACTGTGGCACCAACTTCACCAGTGATCTCTTCAAAAGGACACTGGAGGAGTTCAACATCAAACAGGTATTGTCCAGCCCCTATCATCCTGCTTCACAGGGTTCTCTTGAACGTAGTCATCAGACCATCAAAGCACTCTTGAAAAAGTTTTGTAGTGAAACCTCGAAGGATTGGGATAAGCAGATTGACCTTATAATGTGTATTTTCAGAAGTCTCCCCAATGAGTCCCTAGGAGTATCTCCTTATGAGATGCTCTACGGCCGTAAGTGCCGTACTCCCCTTAAGGCTTTCAAAGACTCTCTCAGAGATGCCACCTTCAGTGAGCATCAGAATGTGCCCCAGTTTCTTCAAAACCTTCAACACATTCTAGAGAGAGTCCACCGCTTTGCCCATGATAATCTATTGAAAGCCCAGGTGAGAATGAAGACTCATTACGACCAGACCAGCAAAGTAAGAAAATTCAAGCCGGGAGACTTCGTCCTTGCCTATTTTCCTATCCCAGGTTCACCTTTACAAAACAGATTTTCAGGACCCTACTGCGTCAAAGAGTGCAGAAGCAACAACACTTACGTCATAGAGACTCCAGATAGGCGGCGGAAGACCCAGCTGTGCCACGTCAACCTCCTGAAGCAATATAATGGTACTCCTCCCACTGTCTTGACTAACTATTCCACATTCACAGAACCCTACATCCACAGTGAAACCTTCCCAGCTTCTTCTCCCGAAAGCACTGACAAGGAGTCGGCGCTTTCTAATTCCGAAATCCTTAATGATCTTCCCAAATGCTTTCAGGATAATAATCGTGCTCCTATGCCCTCTTCTAATTCCACTCTCACCTCGTCAGATAAGCCCTTCATCCTCCATGTCGACGCCAATGGTACCGACGATGGTGGTGTCGTGATGCAGCAACGAGGCGAGAAGAATACACCTGTCAGCGACTACTGCTACAAGGAACGACGGAACAATTGGCAAGGAGCTACTCTTCCTCATCCTGAAGCTTCAGCACTTCACTCCACCCCTGAAAAGTGCTCGGTCCACCATCAACACGGACCACACCACCCTACACCTCCTGCAGCACGCCCCCTTCTCATCTCAACGTCTTCTACTATGGGCTTGCTAACTGCAGAAATTCAACCTGGAGACACGCTATACCAAGAGTCTGACAACATCTTAGCCCCTGATCTCTCCAGAGTTTATGAAGTAGAAGCGACTCCATCCATTACTCCACCACATAACGACGTACTTCTTCCAGAACCGCAGGCTTCGGGGGAGAGTTGTGACAATAATCTCCTTCAAGAGATTGAGCCTGCTCTTCCCTCCACAAACCCGTCGTTGAAATTATATAAAACGACTATGGAAGACATGTCCAACAATGGCAACAACACCAGCAAGGCTTGCCAGGGTGAGCAAAACGTATGCAGCCAGCCACCTGTTCGGACCCAAACCACCAAACTACATGTTGATCGCTACCGGCTCCGCTGATTGGTCGCCGGTCTGGCTGCACCTGCACTCGCCTCCCCATACTACTTGATGTCTGGGGTCGCCCCAACCTCGGACTTCAGAATGTTCAGTGCTTTCGTGGCCAGCACTCCTCCCAGCTAGACGTTAGCGTGTACTGAGAGAGGTGGTGGCTTTAAGCCAATATTCCAGCACCTCCCACTTAACTTTGTGTTGCACTTCTTGTTATTTTGCCTTAACGTAACCTTTCATTGTGTTATTTAATTATTCTTATTATTTTGATTGATTTTATTATAAGAATTTGTTTGTGCATTATTTTCATGTTTTGATTTATTTAACGTCATTAAAATTTCATTGTTAAAGTTTACTTGTGTTTTGTGTGTCTTCTCCTTACCTTACCACAGACGAAGTTCCAGTTTTTTCTATTTTTTTTTTTATAACTATGTGACGAGGCCATACCCCTAGCCTTAAACAGCCGAACACCAACGCGTTACCGTCACAATATATATATAGTATAGTGCCTTTGCAATAATGTACCAATGTGCGTATTTGTTGTATTGTATTGTTGAAATACATTGTTCACATGAAATACATGTGAAATATTGTTGAAAACATCTTGATGACTTATTAAACCAAAATTATTTATTAGTCAGAAGAAAGACAAAAACGCGAACTATATGTTAAATCTCTACCAGACAAATATTTTAAGTAAAACCGAAGATATTTGTAGTTTTATAAAAGAGGCAGTTTTCATTGCTTGTCGAGCTCGAAAACCGCAGCATTCATCTCAGAACCATGCCTATTTCACACAGATTCCTTAATAAACGTAAGAGTTTTATATGTCACAAGGAAGATAGAAATATAAGCTTCATTCTAAATACCTTACCATGGGCATATTTAAATTTAAAGCGAAGATACGTGTACTTTTATAATAGCCGAGCTTTAACCCCGGACAGATTGATCGACCGAGCAACTCTCTCTCAGAACAATGTTAGTTCACGTGAATTCGTTAATAAACATATATGTTTTATATGTCTCAAGAAAGGCAGACATATAAGCTTCACTTTAAACACTTTACCATAGACATATTTAAAGTTCTAATGAAGATATATGTATTTTAAAAATTTCGGAGCTCCCACCCCGTACAGACTGAACGACAGAGCAACTCTCTCTCAGATCAATGTTTATTTCACGTAAATTCGTTAATAAACACAAATGTTTTATATGTCTTAAGCAAGATAGAAATAAGAGCTTCATTTTAAATACATTACAATAGACATATTTATAGCTCAACTGAAGATACATATGTTTTTATAGTAGCGCTCAGTAGCTTGTCGGGCATGGTGTGCAGACGCCTACGCACTTGCCGATATATTGTATAATTAACAAAGATACGCTAATAAAGCCTAAAATCTTATATGCCTCCAGAAAGACCGAGATATGAACATTATTATGATTGCACCAAATGAAATATATCATGTTCGAGAACAAAGATATATCAATTTTAAATTAAGTTTCGACTCTTGCTCGGGCGAGAGAGATGGGGCGACTTTCGCCCCATCTATTGGAGATTCTGTCCACTAAAGACCCAAAGCTACTCAAACCCTCCTAGCATTATTTAAGTAATGAAGTAATATGGTATATTTACTATAATGTGGGTGCTGAATGCAGAACATGAGAAAACATATATTTACTCCAAACTAATATAATTTCATTATGAAATAAGTAAATAAGTAGCATCAAAGGAAGTCGACGGTCAAAGCATCAATGTTGTGGAGCGACTTATCCAAGATATATCGTTGTTTGGAAAGTGTTGGCATATCCAGTTGTCGGACTTCTCTGCACAAATTATCACAAATTTAAATTATAATGTTAACAAGTAGAATACGTATTTTTAATAAAATCTAACATAACTACCCAGAAAACATTTAACATTTATTAAAAAATATATGTTTGGAAGTTAAATCGACTTCATAGGACAATAGTTTTGTTATATATACTCGTTATTCGTTGACATGCGTTCGCTACTTAAACTACCATGTACTGTACTTATGTAAAATCTCCCATGTCTCTTCGCTCATCTCACCGAACCCTACAGGCTCTGTGATATATTGTTTAATTAATTGAGATTCACAAATAAAGCTTATAATTGTATCTGTTATCAAAAAGGCAGAGCTTAGTTTAGTTCATTTATTATGCACCCCAAACCCATCCTATGGGCGATAGTAGAGTGTTACAGAGGCACATAACGGGCTCAGGGACTGAGCCCCACAATTCATATAGCCAAGGAAGTTATAATCTTGATAAGCTAGTTACAAAAGTCAATGCACATTGTCACATCAACAATGGGCTCGAGACCGACCACAAGTACAGTTTATAATTTAAGCAACTGACATATATGGAGGGCTAGTGTCCCAATTGATATGTTTATCCTACACATAACCCCCTCTCCCCCATCCAATAGGCAGCGCTGGATAGGTTACAATCAAGTCTTTTTTTGCGTTTTATTCAGAGATTAGATCTTATTGGGTAAGGAAAGATATTCATATTTTAAAGAAGGCTTCTTGGCTGATGCTCTCCATTGATGGAAAATATACAACCTTTTGAAAATCAATGTTAGTTTGATCTAGATATTGTAATTAACGAAAGTATTTATGTCATCTGAAAGGTAGAAATATAGGTTACATTTAAAATCCTTTGTCATAAATATAACTGAAGTGAAAACGAAGATATATGCGTTTTGATAGTTACTTGATGGCTAGCTCTGAGACTGTGAAGCCCTGCACACCAGCCAATAAATTGTATAATTAGTTTCCATATATTTTAATTAATCTTAAAAATCTATGTCAGAAGAAAGGAAGATGTAGCCGTTAATGTGACAACATTTAAAAATATATATATCTCAAATAAATAATACCACCTTATCGCCGGTGTCCGGACACATGAAAACTACCTAGGTATCAGTATCCAGCCAGGCGGGATCACAGGCTACACATTACTGATAAATTATGTAATGCACTACTTGTGGTCCATCTCGAACCCATTTATGATGTGACGACTTATAGTGAATTTTGTAACTAGCTCATCAAGATTGTAACTTGATTAGCTAAATGAATTGTGGGGTTCGCCTGCTATCGCTGTATAGATACAGCGATAGCAGGCGGCTTGACGTTTGAAGGCACTACACATCAAGAAGTCAACACCAGCAATCAACAGCCAATTATTGCACAACTATATTCTACCCACCTCAAGACTCCGCTCCAATATAGAAGCATCAAGAAATATGGACCAATAGGCTTTCTACAAACACTTCTATTCAATACCCATTGTTTGTGTTCTGTCTTGTGTTGATACTTTTAATACCCTATTAATATCCCCTCTTGTTCTGTCTTGTGTTAATGCCACATCACCCCTCCCACCTCACTCAAATGTAGATATAAAATCGGAGATACGTAAGTTCTATTCAGTTGTGTATTTGTGAACTAAAGTCTTTGAAAATGTAATAAGTTTTACGAAACGCGCCCGTGTCGTGTCAGACTAGAAATAAAAATGAATTTTGGAGAATTAATTTTTGATTTACCTCCAACAGTGAAGCGTAATGTACGAAAGATTGAGAAAATTCGTGTTAGAATTATTAATCTTACTTTTTCGGTCATATTTAATAATATATGTCTACAGGAAAGACTGCTACCAAAATATACTAATATATATATATTGTGTGAGTTTTCAGTTGCATATTGTCCTGGGACCATTCAGGCTTGTTCGCATTTGTGTTCCTCACGTGTGCCCCAAAGAATGAGGTGATTTGGTAAAATGCTATGCCCAAGATTACTATCCGAGTGCCGGCGGTGGGGTGGTTCAAATAGCCTCGGCTATCACCTCATTATGTCCGGTCGTGATGGTCAAGTGGATTAAGGCGTCTTGTACATACCAGTTGCGTTGCTTCTGGGAGTATGGGTTCGAGTCACTTCTGGGGTGTGAGTTTTCAGTTGCATATTGTCCTGGGGACCATTCAGGCTTGTTCGCATTTGTGTTCCTCACGTGTGCCCAAAAGAATGAGGTGATTTGGTAAAATGCTATGCCCAAGATTACTATCCGAGTGCCGGCGGTGGGGTGGTTCAAATAGCCTCGGCTATCACCTCATTATGTCCGGTCGTGATGGTCAAGTGGATTAAGGCGTCTTGTACATACCAGTTGCGTTGCTTCTGGGAGTATGGGTTCAAGTCACTTCTGGGGTGTGAGTTTTCAGTTGCATATTGTCCTGGGGACCATTCAGGCTTGTTCGCATTTGTGTTCCTCACGTGTGCCCCAAAGAATGAGGTGATTTGATATATATATATATATATATATATATATATATATATATGTATATATATATATATATATATATATATATATATATATATGTCGTACCTAGTAGCCAGAACGCACTTCTCAGCCTACTATGCAAGGCACGATTTGCCTAATAAGCCAAGTTTTCCTGAATTAATATATTTTCTCTATTTTTTTTCTTATGAAATGATAAAGCTACCCATTTCATTAAGTATGAGGTAAATTTTTTTTATTGGAGTTAAAATTAACGTAGAAATATGACCGAACGTAACCAACCCTACCTAACCTAACCTATCTTTATAGGTTAGGTTAGGTTAGGTTGCCGAAAAAGTTAGGTTAGGTTAGGTTAGGTAGTCGAAAAACAATTAATTCATGAAAACTTGGCTTATTAGGCAAATCGGGCCTTGCATAGTAGGCTCAGAAGTACGTTCTGGCTATTAGGTACGACATATATATATATATATATATATATATATATATATATATATATATATATATATATATATATATATATATATATATATTATTAAATATGACCGAAAAAGTAAGATTAATAATTCTAACACGAATTTTCTCAATCTTTCGTACATTTCTTTTCACTGTTGGAGGTAATTCAAAAATCAATTCTCCAAAATTCATTTTTATTTCTAGTCTGACGCGACACTTGAGCACGTTTCGTAAAACTTATTACATTTTCAAAGACTTTAGATAACACATACACAACTGAATAGAACTTTCACATCTCCGATTTTGTTTATATCTACATTTGAGTGAGGTGGATGGGGTGAGGTGGTATTTAATAAGGTATTAATTTCATCAACACAAGCTAGAACATGAAACAATGGGTATTGAATAGAAGTGATTGTAGAAAGCCTATTGGTCCATATTTCCTGATGCTTCTATATTGGAGCGGAGTCTTGAGGTGGGTAGAATATAGTTGTGCATTAATTGGCTGTTGATTGCTGGTGTTGACTTCTTGATGTGTATTGCCTCGCAAACGTCAAGCCGCCTGCTACCTGCTATTGCATAAGCAACAGGGCTCCATTAAGGAACATATAATCTCTTCCCATAACCAAACCATCGCCAGAGAAATCCTAGTAAACAACACAGAAATCATCGATAGATACAGCGATAGCAGGCGGCTTGACGTTTGCGAGGCACTACACATCAAGAAGTCAACACCAGCAATCAACAGCCAATTATTGCACAACTATATTCTACCCACCTCAAGACTCCGCTCCAATATAGAAGCATCAAGAAATATGGACCAATAGGCTTTCTACAAATACTTCTATTCAATACCCATTGTTTCTTTTCTGTCTTGTGTTGATACTTTTCATACCCTATTAATATCCCCTCTTGTTCTGTCTTGTGTTAATGCCACATCACCCCTCCCACCTCACTCAAATGTAGATATAAAATCAGAGATACATAAGTTCTAATCAGTTGTGTATTTGTGAAGTCTTTGAAAATGTAATAAGTTTTACGAAACGCGCCCGTGTCGCGTCAGACTAGAAATAAAAATGAATTTTGGAGAAGTGATTTTTGATTTACCTCCAACAGTGAAGCGTAATGTACGAAAGATTGAGAAAATTCGTGTTAGAATTATTAATCTTACTTTTTCGGTCATATTTAATAATATATGTATATGTATATATATATATATGTATATGTATATATATGTATATGTATTTATATATATATATATATATATATATATATATATATATATATATATATATATATATATATATATATATATATATATTTTCTTAGCATCAGGGCTTAATTGAAATAGGAGTTCTCCAAAACACATTTTCGTACTTTTAAGGTGAAGAAAAGAAGTGATTTACTATAGAGTGTATTACACTTATTTGTATAATTTGCACGACGTTTCGAACCTCCATGGTTCATTCTCAAGTGAACAGATCTTACA
Organism: Procambarus clarkii; assembly: GCF_040958095.1. NCBI lineage: Eukaryota > Metazoa > Arthropoda > Malacostraca > Decapoda > Cambaridae > Procambarus > Procambarus clarkii. Next base: position 28,669,981 of record NC_091174.1, read on the forward strand.
ATACTAGTTGATTTTATACCCGCATTAGGTCAGGTGATAATACAATGAAGGTGAAAACATGGGGGGATACATAAGGGATAAACATAGGGGCTGCAGAAGGCTTATTGGCCCATACGAGGCATCTCCTATCTAAACACAAAGATTAATCCAGTGTAATTGGCCTGGGGAGGTAGAGATGTTTGAGATATATATCTCGAACTATCTACTTCTTTTGTAAGGTCTGATGGCGTAGTGGGTTAAAGCATACTAGTTATGCCAGCTACTGGAAGGTAGTTGTGCTTTCTGGGTTCGAGTCCCACTGGTGGGTGTTGTCCAAAGATTGTTTATCTTCACTTGTGGTTTATGCAAGTATAGGCTTATAAGCTGGACACGAGTTCTCTCACATTGACAGTGGCTTGACAAAAAATGCAGACTGACCCCTCACTCATCTGGTGCCTTCGGGAGGTAGAGATGTTTGAGATATATATCTCGAACTATCTACTTCTTTTGTAAGGTCTGATGGCGTAGTGGGTTAAAGCATACTAGTTATGCCAGCTACTGGAAGGTAGTTGTGCTTTCTGGGTTCGAGTCCCACTGGTGGGTGTTGTCCAAAGATTGTTTATCTTCACTTGTGGTTTATGCAAGTATAGGCTTATAAGCTGGACACGAGTTCTCTCACATTGACAGTGGCTTGACGAAAAATGCAGACTGACCCCTCACTCATCTGGTGCCTTCGGGAGGTAGAGATGTTTGAGATATATATCTCAAACTATCTACTTCTTTTGTAAGGTCTGATGGCGTAGTGGGTTAAAGCATACTAGTTATGCCAGCTACTGGAAGGTAGTTGTGCTTTCTGGGTTCGAGTCCCACTGGTGGGTGTTGTCCAAAGATTGTTTATCTTCACTTGTGGTTTATGCAAGTATAGGCTTATAAGCTGGACACGAGTTCTCTCACATTGACAGTGGCTTGACGAAAAATGCAGACTGACCCCTCACTCATCTGGTGCCTTCGGGAGGTAGAGATGTTTGAGATATATATCTCGAACTATCTACTTCTTTTGTAAGGTCTGATGGCGTAGTGGGTTAAAGCATACTAGTTATGCCAGCTACTGGAAGGTAGTTGTGCTTTCTGGGTTCGAGTCCCACTGGTGGGTGTTGTCCAAAGATTGTTTATCTTCACTTGTGGTTTATGCAAGTATAGGCTTATAAGCTGGACACGAGTTCTCTCACATTGACAGTGGCTTGACGAAAAATGCAGACTGACCCCTCACTCATCTGGTGCCTTCGGGAGGTAGAGATGTTTGAGATATATATCTCGAACTATCTACTTCTTTTGTAAGGTCTGATGGCGTAGTGGGTTAAAGCATACTAGTTATGCCAGCTACTGGAAGGTAGTTGTGCTTTCTGGGTTCGAGTCCCACTGGTGGGTGTTGTCCAAAGATTGTTTATCTTCACTTGTGGTTTATGCAAGTATAGGCTTATAAGCTGGACATGAGTTCTCTCACATTGACAGTGGCTTGACGAAAAATGCAGACTGACCCCTCACTCATCTGGTGCCTTCGGGAGGTAGAGATGTTTGAGATATATATCTCGAACTATCTACTTCTTTTGTAAGGTCTGATGGCGTAGTGGGTTAAAGCATACTAGTTATGCCAGCTACTGGAAGGTAGTTGTGCTTTCTGGGTTCGAGTCCCACTGGTGGGTGTTGTCCAAAGATTGTTTATCTTCACTTGTGGTTTATGCAAGTATAGGCTTATAAGCTGGACACGAGTTCTCTCACATTGACAGTGGCTTGACGAAAAATGCAGACTGACCCCTCACTCATCTGGTGCCTTCGGGAGGTAGAGATGTTTGAGATATATATCTCGAACTATCTACTTCTTTTGTAAGGTCTGATGGCGTAGTGGGTTAAAGCATACTAGTTATGCCAGCTACTGGAAGGTAGTTGTGCTTTCTGGGTTCGAGTCCCACTGGTGGGTGTTGTCCAAAGATTGTTTATCTTCACTTGTGGTTTATGCAAGTATAGGCTTATAAGCTGGACACGAGTTCTCTCACATTGACAGTGGCTTGACGAAAAATGCAGACTGACCCCTCACTCATCTGGTGCCTTCGGGAGGTAGAGATGTTTGAGATATATATCTCGAACTATCTACTTCTTTTGTAAGGTCTGATGGCGTAGTGGGTTAAAGCATACTAGTTATGCCAGCTACTGGAAGGTAGTTGTGCTTTCTGGGTTCGAGTCCCACTGGTGGGTGTTGTCCAAAGATTGTTTATCTTCACTTGTGGTTTATGCAAGTATAGGCTTATAAGCTGGACACGAGTTCTCTCACATTGACAGTGGCTTGACGAAAAATGCAGACTGACCCCTCACTCATCTGGTGCCTTCGGGAGGTAGAGATGTTTGAGATATATATCTCGAACTATCTACTTCTTTTGTAAGGTCTGATGGCGTAGTGGGTTAAAGCATACTAGTTATGCCAGCTACTGGAAGGTAGTTGTGCTTTCTGGGTTCGAGTCCCACTGGTGGGTGTTGTCCAAAGATTGTTTATCTTCACTTGTGGTTTATGCAAGTATAGGCTTATAAGCTGGACACGAGTTCTCTCACATTGACAGTGGCTTGACGAAAAATGCAGACTGACCCCTCACTCATCTGGTGCCTTTGGGAGGTAGAGATGTTTGAGATATATATCTCGAACTATCTACTTCTTTTGTAAGGTCTGATGGCGTAGTGGGTTAAAGCATACTAGTTATGCCAGCTACTGGAAGGTAGTTGTGCTTTCTGGGTTCGAGTCCCACTGGTGGGTGTTGTCCAAAGATTGTTTATCTTCACTTGTGGTTTATGCAAGTATAGGCTTATAAGCTGGACACGAGTTCTCTCACATTGACAGTGGCTTGACGAAAAATGCAGACTGACCCCTCACTCATCTGGTGCCTTCGGGAGGTAGAGATGTTTGAGATATATATCTCGAACTATCTACTTCTTTTGTAAGGTCTGATGGCGTAGTGGGTTAAAGCATACTAGTTATGCCAGCTACTGGAAGGTAGTTGTGCTTTCTGGGTTCGAGTCCCACTGGTGGGTGTTGTCCAAAGATTGTTTATCTTCACTTGTGGTTTATGCAAGTATAGGCTTATAAGCTGGACACGAGTTCTCTCACATTGACAGTGGCTTGACGAAAAATGCAGACTGACCCCTCACTCATCTGGTGCCTTCGGGAGGTAGAGATGTTTGAGATATATATCTCGAACTATCTACTTCTTTTGTAAGGTCTGATGGCGTAGTGGGTTAAAGCATACTAGTTATGCCAGCTACTGGAAGGTAGTTGTGCTTTCTGGGTTCGAGTCCCACTGGTGGGTGTTGTCCAAAGATTGTTTATCTTCACTTGTGGTTTATGCAAGTATAGGCTTATAAGCTGGACACGAGTTCTCTCACATTGACAGTGGCTTGACGAAAAATGCAGACTGACCCCTCACTCATCTGGTGCCTTCGGGAGGTAGAGATGTTTGAGATATATATCTCGAACTATCTACTTCTTTTGTAAGGTCTGATGGCGTAGTGGGTTAAAGCATACTAGTTATGCCAGCTACTGGAAGGTAGTTGTTCTTTCTGGGTTCGAGTCCCACTGGTGGGTGTTGTCCAAAGATTGTTTATCTTCACTTGTGGTTTATGCAAGTATAGGCTTATAAGCTGGACACGAGTTCTCTCACATTGACAGTGGCTTGACGAAAAATGCAGACTGACCCCTCACTCATCTGGTGCCTTCGGGAGGTAGAGATGTTTGAGATATATATCTCGAACTATCTACTTCTTTTGTAAGGTCTGATGGCGTAGTGGGTTAAAGCATACTAGTTATGCCAGCTACTGGAAGGTAGTTGTGCTTTCTGGGTTCGAGTCCCACTGGTGGGTGTTGTCCAAAGATTGTTTATCTTCACTTGTGGTTTATGCAAGTATAGGCTTATAAGCTGGACACGAATTCTCTCACATTGACAGTGGCTTGACGAAAAATGCAGACTGACCCCTCACTCATCTGGTGCCTTCGGGAGGTAGAGATGTTTGAGATATATATCTCGAACTATCTACTTCTTTTGTAAGGTCTGATGGCGTAGTGGGTTAAAGCATACTAGTTATGCCAGCTACTGGAAGGTAGTTGTGCTTTCTGGGTTCGAGTCCCACTGGTGGGTGTTGTCCAAAGATTGTTTATCTTCACTTGTGGTTTATGCAAGTATAGGCTTATAAGCTGGACACGAGTTCTCTCACATTGACAGTGGCTTGACGAAAAATGCAGACTGACCCCTCACTCATCTGGTGCCTTCGGGAGGTAGAGATGTTTGAGATATATATCTCGAACTATCTACTTCTTTTGTAAGGTCTGATGGCGTAGTGGGTTAAAGCATACTAGTTATGCCAGCTACTGGAAGGTAGTTGTGCTTTCTGGGTTCGAGTCCCACTGGTGGGTGTTGTCCAAAGATTGTTTATCTTCACTTGTGGTTTATGCAAGTATAGGCTTATAAGCTGGACACGAGTTCTCTCACATTGACAGTGGCTTGACGAAAAATGCAGACTGACCCCTCACTCATCTGGTGTCTTCGGGAGGTAGAGATGTTTGAGATATATATCTCGAACTATCTACTTCTTTTGTAAGGTCTGATGACGTAGTGGGTTAAAGCATACTAGTTATGCCAGCTACTGGAAGGTAGTTGTGCTTTCTGGGTTCGAGTCCCACTGGTGGGTGTTGTCCAAAGATTGTTTATCTTCACTTGTGGTTTATGCAAGTATAGGCTTATAAGCTGGACACGAGTTCTCTCACATTGACAGTGGCTTGACGAAAAATGCAGACTGACCCCTCACTCATCTGGTGCCTTCGGGAGGTAGAGATGTTTGAGATATATATCTCGAACTATCTACTTCTTTTGTAAGGTCTGATGGCGTAGTGGGTTAAAGCATACTAGTTATGCCAGCTACTGGAAGGTAGTTGTGCTTTCTGGGTTCGAGTCCCACTGGTGGGTGTTGTCCAAAGATTGTTTATCTTCACTTGTGGTTTATGCAAGTATAGGCTTATAAGCTGGACACGAGTTCTCTCACATTGACAGTGGCTTGACGAAAAATGCAGACTGACCCCTCACTCATCTGGTGCCTTCGGGAGGTAGAGATGTTTGAGATATATATCTCGAACTATCTACTTCTTTTGTAAGGTCTGATGGCGTAGTGGGTTAAAGCATACTAGTTATGCCAGCTACTGGAAGGTAGTTGTGCTTTCTGGGTTCGAGTCCCACTGGTGGGTGTTGTCCAAAGATTGTTTATCTTCACTTGTGGTTTATGCAAGTATAGGCTTATAAGCTGGACACGAGTTCTCTCACATTGACAGTGGCTTGACGAAAAATGCAGACTGACCCCTCACTCATCTGGTGCCTTCGGGAGGTAGAGATGTTTGAGATATATATCTCGAACTATCTACTTCTTTTGTAAGGTCTGATGGCGTAGTGGGTTAAAGCATACTAGTTATGCCAGCTACTGGAAGGTAGTTGTGCTTTCTGGGTTCGAGTCCCACTGGTGGGTGTTGTCCAAAGATTGTTTATCTTCACTTGTGGTTTATGCAAGTATAGGCTTATAAGCTGGACACGAGTTCTCTCACATTGACAGTGGCTTGACGAAAAATGCAGACTGACCCCTCACTCATCTGGTGCCTTTGGGAGGTAGAGATGTTTGAGATATATATCTCGAACTATCTACTTCTTTTGTAAGGTCTGATGGCGTAGTGGGTTAAAGCATACTAGTTATGCCAGCTACTGGAAGGTAGTTGTGCTTTCTGGGTTCGAGTCCCACTGGTGGGTGTTGTCCAAAGATTGTTTATCTTCACTTGTGGTTTATGCAAGTATAGGCTTATAAGCTGGACACGAGTTCTCTCACATTGACAGTGGCTTGACGAAAAATGCAGACTGACCCCTCACTCATCTGGTGCCTTCGGGAGGTAGAGATGTTTGAGATATATATCTCGAACTATCTACTTCTTTTGTAAGGTCTGATGGCGTAGTGGGTTAAAGCATACTAGTTATGCCAGCTACTGGAAGGTAGTTGTGCTTTCTGGGTTCGAGTCCCACTGGTGGGTGTTGTCCAAAGATTGTTTATCTTCACTTGTGGTTTATGCAAGTATAGGCTTATAAGCTGGACACGAGTTCTCTCACATTGACAGTGGCTTGACGAAAAATGCAGACTGACCCCTCACTCATCTGGTGCCTTCGGGAGGTAGAGATGTTTGAGATATATATCTCGAACTATCTACTTCTTTTGTAAGGTCTGATGGCGTAGTGGGTTAAAGCATACTAGTTATGCCAGCTACTGGAAGGTAGTTGTGCTTTCTGGGTTCGAGTCCCACTGGTGGGTGTTGTCCAAAGATTGTTTATCTTCACTTGTGGTTTATGCAAGTATAGGCTTATAAGCTGGACACGAGTTCTCTCACATTGACAGTGGCTTGACGTAAAATGCAGACTGACCCCTCACTCATCTGGTGCCTTCGGGAGGTAGAGATGTTTGAGATATATATCTCGAACTATCTACTTCTTTTGTAAGGTCTGATGGCGTAGTGGGTTAAAGCATACTAGTTATGCCAGCTACTGGAAGGTAGTTGTGCTTTCTGGGTTCGAGTCCCACTGGTGGGTGTTGTCCAAAGATTGTTTATCTTCACTTGTGGTTTATGCAAGTATAGGCTTATAAGCTGGACACGAGTTCTCTCACATTGACAGTGGCTTGACGAAAAATGCAGACTGACCCCTCACTCATCTGGTGCCTTCGGGAGGTAGAGATGTTTGAGATATATATCTCGAACTATCTACTTCTTTTGTAAGGTCTGATGGCGTAGTGGGTTAAAGCATACTAGTTATGCCAGCTACTGGAAGGTAGTTGTGCTTTCTGGGTTCGAGTCCCACTGGTGGGTGTTGTCCAAAGATTGTTTATCTTCACTTGTGGTTTATGCAAGTATAGGCTTATAAGCTGGACACGAGTTCTCTCACATTGACAGTGGCTTGACGAAAAATGCAGACTGACCCCTCACTCATCTGGTGCCTTCGGGAGGTAGAGATGTTTGAGATATATATCTCGAACTATCTACTTCTTTTGTAAGGTCTGATGGCGTAGTGGGTTAAAGCATACTAGTTATGCCAGCTACTGGAAGGTAGTTGTGCTTTCTGGGTTCGAGTCCCACTGGTGGGTGTTGTCCAAAGATTGTTTATCTTCACTTGTGGTTTATGCAAGTATAGGCTTATAAGCTGGACACGAGTTCTCTCACATTGACAGTGGCTTGACGAAAAATGCAGACTGACCCCTCACTCATCTGGTGCCTTCGGGAGGTAGAGATGTTTGAGATATATATCTCGAACTATCTACTTCTTTTGTAAGGTCTGATGGCGTAGTGGGTTAAAGCATAATAGTTATGCCAGCTACTGGAAGGTAGTTGTGCTTTCTGGGTTCGAGTCCCACTGGTGGGTGTTGTCCAAAGATTGTTTATCTTCACTTGTGGTTTATGCAAGTATAGGCTTATAAGCTGGACACGAGTTCTCTCACATTGACAGTGGCTTGACGAAAAATGCAGACTGACCCCTCACTCATCTGGTGCCTTCGGGAGGTAGAGATGTTTGAGATATATATCTCGAACTATCTACTTCTTTTGTAAGGTCTGATGGCGTAGTGGGTTAAAGCATACTAGTTATGCCAGCTACTGGAAGGTAGTTGTGCTTTCTGGCTTCGAGTCCCACTGGTGGGTGTTGTCCAAAGATTGTTTATCTTCACTTGTGGTTTATGCAAGTATAGGCTTATAAGCTGGACACGAGTTCTCTCACATTGACAGTGGCTTGACGAAAAATGCAGACTGACCCCTCACTCATCTGGTGCCTTCGGGAGGTAGAGATGTTTGAGATATATATCTCGAACTATCTACTTCTTTTGTAAGGTCTGATGGCGTAGTGGGTTAAAGCATACTAGTTATGCCAGCTACTGGAAGGTAGTTGTGCTTTCTGGGTTCGAGTCCCACTGGTGGGTGTTGTCCAAAGATTGTTTATCTTCACTTGTGGTTTATGCAAGTATAGGCTTATAAGCTGGACACGAGTTCTCTCACATTGACAGTGGCTTGACGAAAAATGCAGACTGACCCCTCACTCATCTGGTGCCTTCGGGAGGTAGAGATGTTTGAGATATATATCTCGAACTATCTACTTCTTTTGTAAGGTCTGATGGCGTAGTGGGTTAAAGCATACTAGTTATGCCAGCTACTGGAAGGTAGTTGTGCTTTCTGGGTTCGAGTCCCACTGGTGGGTGTTGTACAAAGATTGTTTATCTTCACTTGTGGTTTATGCAAGTATAGGCTTATAAGCTGGACACGAGTTCTCTCACATTGACAGTGGCTTGACAAAAAATGCAGACTGACCCCTCACTCATCTGGTGCCTTCGGGAGGTAGAGATGTTTGAGATATATATCTCGAACTATCTACTTCTTTTGTATGGTCTGATGGCGTAGAGGGTTAAAGCATACTAGTTATGCCAGCTA
>NC_091174.1:28681492-28728992 GCF_040958095.1 Procambarus clarkii
GCCAAGTTTTCATGAATTAATTGTTTTTCGACTACCTAACCTACCTAACCTAACCTAACCAAACTTTTTCGGCTACCTAACCAAACCTAACCTATAAAGATAGGTTAGGTTAGGTTAGGTAGGGTTGGTTAGGTTCGGTCATATATCTACGTTAATTTTAACTCCAATAAAAAAAACTTGACCTCATACATAACGAAATGGGTAGCTTTATCATTTCATTAGAAAAAAAACAGAAAAAATATATTAATTCAGGAAAACTTGGCTTATTAGTCAAATCGGGCCTTGAATAGTAGGCCAAAAAGTGAGTTCTGGCTACTAGGTACGACATATATATATATACATATATATGTATATATATATATATATATATATATATATATATATATATATATATATATATATATATATATATATATATTTTATTAAATATGACCGAAAAAGTAAGATTAATAATTCTAACACGAATTTTCTCAATCTTTCGTACATTATGCTTCACTGTTGGAGGTAAATCAAAAATCACTTCTCCAAAATTCATTTTTATTTCTAGTCTGACGCGACACGGGCGCGTTTCGTAAAACTTATTACATTTTCAAAGACTTCACAAATACACAACTGATTAGAACTTGCGTTTCCCTGATTTTATATCTACATTTGAGTGAGGTGGGAAGGGTGATGTGGCATTACATTTGAGTGAGGTGGGAAGGATGATGTGGCATTAGAGGATATTAATAGGGTATTAAAAGTATCAACACAAGACAGAACACGAAACAATGGATATTGAATAGAAGTGTTTGTAGAAAGCCTATTGGTCCATATTTCTTGATGCTTCTATATTGGAGCGGAGTCTTGAGGTGGGTAGAATATAGTTGTGCAATAATTGGCTGTTGATTGCTGGTGTTGACTTCTTGATGTGTAGTGCCTCGCAAACGTCAAGCCGCCTGCTATCGCTGTATCTATCGATGATTTCTGTGTTGTTTACTAGGATTTCTCTGGCGATGGTTTGGTTATGGGAAGAGATTATATGTTCCTTAATGGAGCCCTGTTGTTTATGCATCGTTAAACGCCTAGAAAGAGATGTTGTTGTCTTGCCTATATACTGGGTTTTTTGGAGCTTACAGTCCCCAAGTGGGCATTTGAAGGCATAGACGACGTTAGTCTCTTTTAAAGCGTTCTGTTTCGTGTCTGGAGAGTTTCTCATGAGTAGGCTGGCCGTTTTTCTGGTTTTATAGTAAATCGTCAGTTGTATCCTCTGATTTTTGTCTGTAGGGATAACGTTTCTATTAACAATATCTTTCAGGACCCTTTCCTCTGTTTTATGAGCTGTGGAAAAGAAGTTCCTGTAAAATAGTCTAATAGGGGGTATAGGTGTTGTGTTAGTTGTCTCTTCGGAGGTTGCATGGCTTTTCACTTTCCTTCTTATGATGTCTTCGATGAAACCATTGGAGAAGCCGTTATTGACTAGAACCTGCCTTACCCTACAGAGTTCTTCGTCGACTTGCTTCCATTCTGAGCTGTGGCTGAGAGCACGGTCGACGTATGCGTTAACAACACTCCTCTTGTACCTGTCAGGGCAGTCGCTGTTGGCATTTAGGCACATTCCTATGTTTGTTTCCTTTGTGTAGACTGCAGTGTGGAAACCTCCGCCCTTTTCCATGACTGTTACATCTAGAAAAGGCAGCTTCCCATCCTTTTCCGTCTCGTAAGTGAAACGCAGCACGGAACTCTGCTCAAATGCCTCCTTCAGCTCCTGCAGATGTCTGACATCAGGTACCTGTGTAAAAATGTCGTCAACATACCTGCAGTATATGGCCGGTTTCAAGTTCATGTCGACTAAGACTTTTTGCTCGATGGTACCCATGTAGAAGTTTGCAAACAGGACACCTAGGGGAGAACCCATAGCAACCCCATCTACTTGCTTATACATATGCCCATCCGGGCTCAAGAAGGGTGCCTCTTTAGTACAAGCTTGGAGTAGTTTCCTCAGAATACTTTCTGGCATGTCAAGAGGAGTACAGGCTGGATCACGATACACTCTGTCGGCTATCATTCCGATTGTCTCGTCCACAGGTACGTTGGTAAACAGCGATTCTACGTCCAACGAGGCTCTTATCCCTGTGGCCCGTGCGCCCCGCAGTAAGTCCACAAATTCCTTTGGAGACTTCAGGCTGAAGGCGCAAGGAACATAAGGAGTCAGCAGGCCGTTGAGTCGCTTTGCCAATCTGTACGTGGGTGTGGGTATCTGGCTAATGATTGGCCGGAGTGGGTTTCCAGGCTTGTGCGTCTTGACATTTCCATACGCATATCCAGGTTTATATTCCCCAATGATCTTTGGCAGGTGGAGTCCGGATTTCTTGGCGTTCACAGTTTCGATCAGTTTGTTGACCTTTGCTTTTAATTCGGCTGTAGTGTCCTTCGTTACCCTTTGGAACTTAGTTTGGTCAGAGAGTATGATGTTCATTTTCGCCAGATATTCGTCTTTTTTAAGAATGACATATATTGGCGACTTGTCACCTCTCCTGACAACTATCTCCTTGTTCTCACGAAGGCTTTTAGCTGCCGCTCTAAGCTCGGGGGACAGTATGGTGCTTCTGTAGTTGCCTCGATTCTTTCCTCCTTCTGCAATAAGTTCTGCTTGTAAGGTATCTTTGGTAGTGACCTTCTTTTGTGTCTCGAGGTCGAATATGTCGTCCAACAGAATTTCCAACTCCACTTTCCGGGCCATTTCACTCGGTCTGGACATAACATGACAGTTTATGCCCAGATTTAGGAGAGTGACTTGGTCCTCAGTGAGGTTAATTCCTGCAAGGTTCAGGAAGCCATCTCTTGGTCGTGGAATTGCCATAGGTCCTCCATATAATGTTGTTAGTTTCTTGATAATCCTTGTTTCAGTGCTGAGGTGATGTTGGTCTGTGAGGATGTCGAGGTGTTGTTCAATGCGGGTACGGATACTATGGTCGATGTTGCTATTTCTCCACTCGTTTGTAGCATGAAGTAGTTGCGTTTTTTTGTCTTTGATTTCATTCTCTGCCTTGTATATCTGATCACGAATCAGATCCTGGCGATATTTTATCGTGAAGGCTTGATTCCTTGCTGCTGGGTCGTGCACTTTAACATTAGTATATTTTGGTAGCAGTCTTTCCTGTAGACATATTTTATTAAATATGACCGAAAAAGTAAGATTAATAATTCTAACACGAATTTTCTCAATCTTTCGTACATTATGCTTCACTGTTGGAGGTAAATCAAAAATCACTTCTCCAAAATTCATTTTTATTTCTAGTCTGACGCGACACGGGCGCGTTTCGTAAAACTTATTACATTTTCAAAGACTTCACAAATACACAACTGATTAGAACTTGCGTTTCCCTGATTTTATATCTACATTTGAGTGAGGTGGGAAGGGTGATGTGGCATTACATTTGAGTGAGGTGGGAAGGATGATGTGGCATTAGAGGATATTAATAGGGTATTAAAAGTATCAACACAAGACAGAACACGAAACAATGGATATTGAATAGAAGTGTTTGTAGAAAGCCTATTGGTCCATATTTCTTGATGCTTCTATATTGGAGCGGAGTCTTGAGGTGGGTAGAATATAGTTGTGCAATAATTGGCTGTTGATTGCTGGTGTTGACTTCTTGATGTGTAGTGCCTCGCAAACGTCAAGCCGCCTGCTATCGCTGTATCTATCGATGATTTCTGTGTTGTTTACTAGGATTTCTCTGGCGATGGTTTGGTTATGGGAAGAGATTATATGTTCCTTAATGGAGCCCTGTTGTTTATGCATCGTTAAACGCCTAGAAAGAGATGTTGTTGTCTTGCCTATATACTGGGTTTTTTGGAGCTTACAGTCCCCAAGTGGGCATTTGAAGGCATAGACGACGTTAGTCTCTTTTAAAGCGTTCTGTTTCGTGTCTGGAGAGTTTCTCATGAGTAGGCTGGCCGTTTTTCTGGTTTTATAGTAAATCGTCAGTTGTATCCTCTGATTTTTGTCTGTAGGGATAACGTTTCTATTAACAATATCTTTCAGGACCCTTTCCTCTGTTTTATGAGCTGTGGAAAAGAAGTTCCTGTAAAATAGTCTAATAGGGGGTATAGGTGTTGTGTTAGTTGTCTCTTCGGAGGTTGCATGGCTTTTCACTTTCCTTCTTATGATGTCTTCGATGAAACCATTGGAGAAGCCGTTATTGACTAGAACCTGCCTTACCCTACAGAGTTCTTCGTCGACTTGCTTCCATTCTGAGCTGTGGCTGAGAGCACGGTCGACGTATGCGTTAACAACACTCCTCTTGTACCTGTCAGGGCAGTCGCTGTTGGCATTTAGGCACATTCCTATGTTTGTTTCCTTTGTGTAGACTGCAGTGTGGAAACCTCCGCCCTTTTCCATGACTGTTACATCTAGAAAAGGCAGCTTCCCATCCTTTTCCGTCTCGTAAGTGAAACGCAGCACGGAACTCTGCTCAAATGCCTCCTTCAGCTCCTGCAGATGTCTGACATCAGGTACCTGTGTAAAAATGTCGTCAACATACCTGCAGTATATGGCCGGTTTCAAGTTCATGTCGACTAAGACTTTTGGAGTCGAAAGTGGAGTTGGAAATTCTGTTGGACGACATATTCGACCTCGAGACACAAAAGAAGGTCACTACCAAAGATACCTTACAAGCAGAACTTATTGCAGAAGGAGGAAAGAATCGAGGCAACTACAGAAGCACCATACTGTCCCCCGAGCTTAGAGCGGCAGCTAAAAGCCTTCGTGAGAACAAGGAGATAGTTGTCAGGAGAGGTGACAAGTCGCCAATATATGTCATTCTTAAAAAAGACGAATATCTGGCGAAAATGAACATCATACTCTCTGACCAAACTAAGTTCCAAAGGGTAACGAAGGACACTACAGCCGAATTAAAAGCAAAGGTCAACAAACTGATCGAAACTGTGAACGCCAAGAAATCCGGACTCCACCTGCCAAAGATCATTGGGGAATATAAACCTGGATATGCGTATGGAAATGTCAAGACGCACAAGCCTGGAAACCCACTCCGGCCAATCATTAGCCAGATACCCACACCCACGTACAGATTGGCAAAGCGACTCAACGGCCTGCTGACTCCTTATGTTCCTTGCGCCTTCAGCCTGAAGTCTCCAAAGGAATTTGTGGACTTACTGCGGGGCGCACGGGCCACAGGGATAAGAGCCTCGTTGGACGTAGAATCGCTGTTTACCAACGTACCTGTGGACGAGACAATCGGAATGATAGCCGACAGAGTGTATCGTGATCCAGCCTGTACTCCTCTTGACATGCCAGAAAGTATTCTGAGGAAACTACTCCAAGCTTGTACTAAAGAGGCACCCTTCTTGAGCCCGGATGGGCATATGTATAAGCAAGTAGATGGGGTCGCTATGGGTTCTCCCCTAGGTGTCCTGTTTGCAAACTTCTACATGGGTACCATCGAGCAAAAAGTCTTAGTCGACATGAACTTGAAACCGGCCATATACTGCAGGTATGTTGACGACATTTTTACACAGGTACCTGATGTCAGACATCTGCAGGAGCTGAAGGAGGCATTTGAGCAGAGTTCCGTGCTGCGTTTCACTTACGAGACGGAAAAGGATGGGAAGCTGCCTTTTCTAGATGTAACAGTCATGGAAAAGGGCGGAGGTTTCCACACTGCAGTCTACACAAAGGAAACAAACATAGGAATGTGCCTAAATGCCAACAGCGACTGCCCTGACAGGTACAAGAGGAGTGTTGTTAACGCATACGTCGACCGTGCTCTCAGCCACAGCTCAGAATGGAAGCAAGTCGACGAAGAACTCTGTAGGGTAAGGCAGGTTCTAGTCAATAACGGCTTCTCCAATGGTTTCATCGAAGACATCATAAGAAGGAAAGTGAAAAGCCATGCAACCTCCGAAGAGACAACTAACACAACACCTATACCCCCTATTAGACTATTTTACAGGAACTTCTTTTCCACAGCTCATAAAACAGAGGAAAGGGTCCTGAAAGATATTGTTAATAGAAACGTTATCCCTACAGACAAAAATCAGAGGATACAACTGACGATTTACTATAAAACCAGAAAAACGGCCAGCCTACTCATGAGAAACTCTCCAGACACGAAACAGAACGCTTTAAAAGAGACTAACGTCGTCTATGCCTTCAAATGCCCACTTGGGGACTGTAAGCTCCAAAAAACCCAGTATATAGGCAAGACAACAACATCTCTTTCTAGGCGTTTAACGATGCATAAACAACAGGGCTCCATTAAGGAACATATAATCTCTTCCCATAACCAAACCATCGCCAGGGAAATCCTAGTAAACAACACAGAAATCATCGATAGATACAGCGATAGCAGGCGGCTTGACGTTTGCGAGGCACTACACATCAAGAAGTCAACACCAGCAATCAACAGCCAATTATTGCACAACTATATTCTACCCACCTCAAGACTCCGCTCCAATATAGAAGCATCAAGAAATATGGACCAATAGGCTTTCTACAAACACTTCTATTCAATATCCATTGTTTCGTGTTCTGTCTTGTGTTGATACTTTTAATACCCTATTAATATCCTCTAATGCCACATCATCCTTCCCACCTCACTCAAATGTAATGCCACATCACCCTTCCCACCTCACTCAAATGTAGATATAAAATCAGGGAAACGCAAGTTCTAATCAGTTGTGTATTTGTGAAGTCTTTGAAAATGTAATAAGTTTTACGAAACGCGCCCGTGTCGCGTCAGACTAGAAATAAAAATGAATTTTGGAGAAGTGATTTTTGATTTACCTCCAACAGTGAAGCATAATGTACGAAAGATTGAGAAAATTCGTGTTAGAATTATTAATCTTACTTTTTCGGTCATATTTAATAAAATATGTCTACAGGAAAGACTGCTACCAAAATATACTAATATATATATATATATATATATATATATATGTATATATATATATATATATATAAGCAGCAAAATCCCGTAAGTATAGTGAACTGGATCACCACTACAATTTTGTCCCCATTGCTTCTGAGACACTCGGCGCCTGGGGTAAAAGTGCTACCAGTTTTTTGAAGGAATTGGGTTCTAGGCTCATTGAAACAACAAGGGACCCAAGAGCTGCAAGCTTTCTTTTCCAGCGCCTCAGTGTGGTGATACAGAGGGGAAATGCGCACTGCATCCAGTGTTCCTGCCCGCCATCTGAGGAGCTGGAGGAACTCGACAACCTATGATAACCATCTTTGTAACCCATATGTAACTCTTTTTTGTAACAAAGTTCAAATAAAGTAAATATATATGTGTACATACAAAAGAATGGGGGTGGTAGGAGAGGATAATATTAGTGTTCAGTGAGAAACCACAAGGTCTCCTCTGAATACTTTTTATTTTCTTCTCCGAGGCTATGGGTCCCCACATTGGCACCAGAGGTGGTACCCTCACAAACATATATATATATATATATATATATATATATATATATATATATATATATATATATATATATATATATATATATATATATATATATATATATATATATATATATATAATTTAATGGTTACAAGATATACATTGATACAAAAAGTGCTTAAAGGTTATGGATCTATTGAAAAACACGATATATATATATATATATATATATATATATATATATATATATATATATATATATATATATATATATATATATATATATATATATATATATATATATATATATAAAGAAAACTCTTGACCCCTGTAGGATTCGAACCCGGGAACTAAGGGTTTCAATGTCCCTTGGCGTGACCAGTACCTTAACCACTCGGCCCACCTGACTATAAAAAAAAGTGATGGAGGTCGTGTGACCCAATACCCGACAGCTCTCTTTGACCATTTTCGACACATTTATTTCATCAAACTGTAGAACGACGGTCTCGCTTCATGCAGGTCGGAGTTCGATCCCCGACTGTCCAAGTGGTTGGTCGCTATTCCTTGCCCTGTCCCATCCTAATTCCTTATCTTGACCCTCTCCAAGTGCTATATTCGTAATAGCTTGGCGCTTTCCCCTGATCAATTCTCTCCCTCCATCATGCTGGGGCCGCGTGAGTATCAGTTGTGCGTCAAGCTAAAATGGTCACACGCTAACTTGCATCAGAAAACATCACATGATGAACTGATTTCATGAAATATATAGGTGGGTAATTTTTTTTTGTTATTAATTAACACATTTAGGTACATCTGCATTTGTGCAGCTTCCCTAGACTATATGAAGGGGAGTACAGTGTGTCATAAAGTTAGCTACATTATGCTAAAACGATCCCCATCACACAGGATGGTTAGTCATACAGAGGCATATGATAATTAGTCTGCACAGGGAAACTCTGGGTGCATTATGAGGATATCATCATGAACACAAGAGTGAATAAGGTAGCACTGATACTAAAAGTCCTCATCTCGTAGGATGGTTAGTCATACAGGACCATATGTTCAGTAGCCTGCACTGGCAAATTTTGGGTGCAATATGAGGATATCTAGAAGAACCGAAGAGTGAATAAAGTATTTGAAAAGCTCGAGGTACATCATGCCAACGGGTCTGAATGGTCTAATAACTGGGCATTCGGTGATGTAGTATGGGAGATCATGCGATAAGTATTTTTTTTTTTTTTTTTATTAAGTTATGAGGTACATCTGCATTAGTGCAGCTACCCTAGACTATATGAAGTGGAGTACAGTGTGTCAAAAAAAGCTAACTAGGTGATGCTATAAAATCCCCATCACACAGGATGGTTAGTCATACAGAGACATGTGATAGGCGGTCTGCACTGGCAGACTCCGGATGCATTTTGAGGATATCAACAACACAAGATTGAATAAGGTAGCAGTGGTAATACAAGTCCCCATCTCGCAGGATGGTTAGTCATACAGGGCCATGTGTTTAATAGCCTGCACTGGCAAATTTTGGGTATACTGTGAGGATATCTTCAAGAATACGAGAGTGAATAAAGTAATTGCAAAGCTCCAGGTACCTCATGCCAACTGGTCTGAAAGGTCTAATAACTGGGCATTCAGTGATGTAGTGCGGGAGATCATGCCGTAGTTCCTGCTCACAGAGTTTGCAACTGGAGTGCTCAGGATTGGGAGACCCGTCACCTGCAGCCACCTGCCACAGGTAACGGTAACCCAACCTGATCCTTGCAACCACTGTGTCGCACAGTCTAGTGGACGTTTTGTGCTGTCCATAGATGTAGGTTTCAGATCTGAACAAATCATAGCTTTTTATACTAGTACTTTCAGGTCGTTGGGAGTCAGTAAGTTCTTTCCTATCAGATCTGAATGTTTGGACCAATACAGTTTTGACAGCAGAGATGGGGATACCTAGATCTAATTCAACTTCAAACTTGTTACACGCTAATTTGGCTGCAATGTCTGTCTCATTATGATGGGTTATATTTATGTGTGAAGGTATCCATACAAAGGAGATTCGAGACCCTTTACTCTGTGCATCAATTAGGTCATTTATAATTGGGAGTATTAGGTTCTTGCTGTCGATCTTCCAAGAGAAGTTTTCGATTGCTTGAAGAGCAGACTTTGAATCGCAGAATATTATTCCTCCTCCAATATTTTTTAATGTGCTGGTTGCTAAATGTAATGCTGCTAGTTCTGCTTGTGTGGAGGTCAGCCAGTTGTTTAGCCTGACACTGACAGACTTTGTGCAAATATTATTTCTATAAAACCTACCTGCCGCTGCAGTCCGTCCAGTAGAAGATTGGACTGAGCCGTCGGTGTAGACACAGTGCTCGTGAGCTCTTAGATTATCGATGGAGGAGGCAATTGTTTCAAGAGTGACAGCTTTGAGAAGAGCAAGATTCTCATTATCTTTCTTGGTGACAGGTGTGTATGATACTTGACTGGTGGGGTACAGATAAAGAGGAATATCAGAGACTGGTAGATTGCACTTAAAAGGAATGTTAAGTTTAATGAGATTGTAAGCATTGTTTCTCAGCCAATTATCATAAAAGGAGTGAGTTGGTATGTCGGCACCAGTCAAAAGGGTGTTAACAGCACTAAATAATTTGTCTCTGAGCAATGCAGGAGATGTAGGATCTCTCATGACTTTAAGACAGAAGGTAGTGTTAACTTGCATTATTCTCTCTAGTATGGTTGGAAACTTCAGTTCTTCCCTCATGTTGATGATTCTTGTGCATCTTGGGGCACCAAGAATTATCCTCATGGCCTCGTTCTGTATTACTTCAAGTTTGTCCAACACAGAGGAGGGGAAATTAATTAAGTGCAGAGCATTATAATCAACGAGAGATCTAACGAACATCTTATAGAATAGTCTAGCATATTTAATATTGATACCAATATTCTTACCAGTAAGTGTTCTCAATGGTTTTAGTCTTTCTTTTAACCTACGGTGTAGATTATTTACAATGTCACTGTTAATACCAACTCCAAGGTATTTGTGCTGCCTTCACGTTTCAATGTTCTGGCTGTTGACCTTGAAAGCTATAGGGACATGAGTTTTCTCTTTGGGATGGAGAACTCTGGATTTAGTTATAGAGATAACAAGACCACATTCAATGCTTTTAGCAGCGAATGAATCAAGTAGAGCTTGCAGTCTAGTTTGGGAATTTGCAACAATGCATATATCATCGGCATAACAAATGACGGCTTCGTCAGGTAGTGTAGGAATATCAATTGTTAATTTATGCATCAGAACATTGAACAGTGTGGGACTTAGCACTCCACCCTGGGGTGTACCCAACTCAAAGGGTGCACAGAGTTTACTTTTGACCCCCTTGAAAAGAACTGAGGCGGTTCTGTTACTCAGGTACCCCCTGAGCCATGTCAACAGTCTTCCCTTAACTCCAAAATGCGATAAGTAACGGCTAGAGTAACTTCTCTACTCTACGGACACCACATTCCTGATTTCATCCCATTTTCAGTGCCGACGTAATGAAAACACCTGAGGAATGGTGGTTTACACGTTATATTTCTTATAGCATACAACATAGGCATGACCAGACCAGCCTGTGTGTGCACCCCGCACTCTTCACCATTCTCCCTACAGATCTGGGTGAGGCTAGGCCCATGCTTCTGCACAACTTATGACAAACACAGACATTCTCTCCTATAATATAACTGTGTATACATATGGAGAGAGAGAAAGAGAGAGAGAGAGAAAGAGACACAAAGACACAGAGAGAGAGAGAGAGATTATCCCTCCGACCCCATAATTACATACATACAAGTAACAAGTGCCAAGAGCCCCAACAAAAGCATGAGTGAATATATATATATGTATGTCGTACCTAGTAGCCAGAACGCACTTTTCAGCCTACTATGCAAGGCCCGATTTGCCTAATAAGCCAAGTTTTCATGAATTAATGTTTTTTCGAGGTACCTAACCTACCTAACCTAACCTAGCCTAACTTTTTCGGCTACCTAACCGAACCTAACCTATAAAGATAGGTTAGGTTAGGTTAGTTAGGGTTGGTTAGGTACGGTCATATATCTACGTTAAATTTAACTCCAATAAAAAATTTTTTACCTCATACATAACGAAATGGGTAGCTTTATCATTTCATAAGAAAAAAAATAGAGAAAATATATTAATTCAAGAAAACTTGGCTTATTAGGCAAATCGGGCCTTGCATAGTAGGCTGAAAAGTGCGTTCTGGCTACTAGGTACGACATATATATATACATATATATATATATATATATATATATATATATATATATATATATATATATATATATATATATATATATATATATATATATATCACCAAGAAACCAAAATGCACGCCACATATTTCAATATTCACACCAGCATATAGAAAACGGCCTCGTAGTGCGGATATCTAACGTCGGGTGTTTCAAGCCATGAATGTTGGCCAGGATGGTGGCGTGACACGGCTTCATATCTTGCAGCCCCCCGGCGGTGAGCACGACCCTGGGGAGGGAAGGGGGAGGGGGAGGGGCTCTCTGGGGGATTTGATGGGGGGGGGGATGGTAGGTGGCACGGAGGGTGTGAGGTTGTGTTGTGGCTGACGGTCAACGGGAAATGCTGCTGGTAAAGGTAGTAGAGGAGGGGGGGGGGGGTAGTAGAGGTGGGGGTGTAGTAGTAGAGGAGGGGGGGGTAGTAGAGGTGGGGGTGTAGTAGTAGAGGAAGGGGGGGTAGTAGAGGTGGGGGTGTAGTAGTAGAGGAGGGGGGGTAGTAGAGGTGGGGGTGTAGTAGTAGAGGAGGGGGTGTAGTAGAGGTGGGGTGTAGTAGTAGAGAAAGGGGGGGGGTAATAGAGGTGGGGGTGTAGTAGTAGAGGAAGGGGGGGTAGTAGAGGTGGGGGTGTAGTAGTAGAGGAAGGGGGGGGGTAATAGAGGTGGGGGTGTAGTAGTAGAGGAAGGGAGGGGTAGTAGAGGTGGGGGTGTAGTAGTAGAGGAGGGGGGGTAGTAGAGGTGGGGGTGTAGTAGTAGAGGAGGGGGGGGTAGTAGAGGTAGGGGTGTAGTAGTAGAGGAGGGGGGGGTTAGAAGAGGTAGGGGTGTAGTAGTAGAGGAGGGGGGTGGGGTAGTAGAGGAGAAAGTGTTGGGTTGTAAAGAAGGGGGGTGGGGTAGTAGAGGCGGGGGGAATAGAAAAGGGTGGTGGGGTAATAGAGGAGGGGGGGGGTGGTAGTAGAGGAAGGGGTGGGGTTGTAGAGGAGGGGGGGGTGTGGTAATAGAGGAGGGGAGGGTTGGTAGTAGAGGAGGGGGGTTGCAGGGTAGTAGAGGAGGGGGGGTTGCAGGGTAGTAGAGGAGGGGGGTTGCAGGGTAGTAGAGGAGGGGGGTTGCAGGGTAGTAGAGGAGGGGGGTTGCAGGGTAGAAGAGGAGGGGGGTTGCAGGGTAGAAGAGGAGGGGGGTTGCAGGGTAGAAGAGGAGGGGGTGGGGTAGTAAACAAGGCACCAGAGGGGTGGTGAAGCATTTTCTAGGGAAATAAATAGGGGGAGAATTTTAGGGAAAATTAACTCTTGGGAGAGGAAAATGGTAGCGTGCAGTTATCGTTGGACAAGGTCGGTATCCTATTGGATACCGACATCGGTAGGGAGGGGGAGGGGAAGGTTATCCTGTTATCGGTAGGAAGGGGTGGAGATCTTTTTTTTTAAGTAGGGAGGGAAATGGTATTCTATTGTTATCGGTTGTGAAGGGAGTAAATCCTATTGTTATCGTTAGAGAGGGAAGGGTGTGTTATTGCTATCGGCAGGGAGTAGGGAAGGATATCCTACTGTTGTGGGTACGAAGGGCAGGGTATCCTCTTGTTATTGGCAGGAAGCCAGAGGGTATCCTTTTGTGGTCGATATGAGGGGAAGAATGTCTTATTGATATCGTAAGGGAGGGCAAAAGTATCCTATTGTTATCTGTAGGGAGAGGAAAGAATATCCTATTGAAACGAGTAGGGAGGAGAACGGTTTCCTGTTGTTTTCGGTAGGAAGAGGCAGGCATCCTATACGTATCATTAGGGTAGGGAAGGTATCGCATACCTTCGTGAAGAGGGAGATGGGTAGCATTCTGCTATCAGTAGGCAGGCGGCGGGTTATATCTGAAACGGATTTGGAGCTATAGAGGAAGAAGCCCCCAGGGAGAAGATTTTGATGAATTATAAATTATAAAATTAACACCGACTGTTGTATGTATGTGCATACTGTATGGGTGAATATACTGCATGTGTGTGTTTATACTGTATATGCGTGTATACTGTATATGCGGGTATGTGCATGTAAGTATGTGTTTTCAGCGTATGTGGGAGGGTGGATATATGACTTGACGAAACCTGAAGATCCCACACGTTATCTCTAAGCCCTGGTGTAAACAATCAATTACTCACCCTTTATTAGGAAGATTATAAACTGAATATTTTGATCCTGGAGAGCTCTTTTCGCCGGAAGGTGGGTGGGTTGGGGTGGGGGGTGGGGGGTGGGGGGGTGGGGTGTTAGACTCCACACAATAAGCTGCCTAATTGTGTGAGTCAAGCAGGTCACTTAATGTGTGTTGTTAAGTTCGATCACCTTATACTTGGTGTTAAGCTGGGCACCTTGTAAGTGGAGTTAAGTTACCATGTATGTGGTGTTATGTTACCTTATATATGATCTAAGTTACCTTGTATGAGGTGTTATGTTACCTTATATGAGGTACTAAGTTACCTTATATGAGGTACTAAGTTACCTTATATGAGGTACTAAGTTACCTTATATGAGTTGCTAAGTTACCTTATATGAGGTGCTAAGTTACCTTATATGAGTTACTAAGTTACCTTATATGAGGTACTAAGTTACCTTATATGAGGTACTAAGTTACCTTATATGAGGTGCTAAGTTAGGTCACATTGTGAATACGGATCAGCTTCATCTACCAAATCTGGCATTCACCGTCTTGTGGAATAATAATAATATTAGTGTTGTTCTATATTTAAGTAGATTCTATTAATTTAGAGTCACATTTGTATTGTAAATTATAGTAGAATCATCCAAGAGAATGTCACCATCAGCTTCACTTGCGTGCGTGTTAAATATTATCTCTTCTGGTCATAGTTGTCAGACATCCTATGCTCAATAAGACAGGTTTTCAAGTTATTGTTTGTTTAACCGAAGGCAGCTTTTCTCTAATACACTTTGAACAATTCCGTGCCAACTTTATTGGAGTAATTAAAAGAAAATAATATTTTTTTCATTTTTTACCTACATTCTTTGGCCTTAACAATATGTTGTATATTCTCTCTTCTTCGAGGACGTTATCAGTGGGGGGAGTTTGAGCTGGATCTGCGTTGTTATTTTACACATCTGTCAAATGACAACGTTGGTGTCCAAGGTCAGTTCTGCGTGAACAATAACCTCGAGAAAAGCAAAATGACACATTCTGGTTTAATACTAATTTTCAATACTAATACGGACTGCAAAAGCAATGCTTATCGATCTTTTTGACGTTAGGAATTATAAGCAGGAGGTGTCAAAAAAGTGATTTTAATGATAACTGGCTTGTAGCGGCATATCTAGCCTGTTCTTGAGAACTACCTGCTGCTTAGAACTCACAGTCTAATAGTAAAAACTCACAGTCTAATAGTAAAAACTCACAGTCTAATAGTAAAAACTCACAGTCTAATAACAATAACTCACTTTCTAATATTAAAAATTCACAGTCTAATAGTAAAAACTCACTTTCTAATATTAAAAATTCACAGTCTAATAGTAAAAACTCACAGTCTAATAACAATAATTCACAGTCTAATAATAATAACTCACAGTCTAATAATAACTCACAGACTAATAACAATAACTCACAGTCTAATAATAATTCACTTAAACATTTTCATAGCCTCACTACCGACCCAGTTGGATATTCCTGCTTCACTGTGTAGAGTGAAGGTCTTTGTTACGTCAATGTCTACCCAGAGGGAGCTACAAAGAGGCAGGGCTCCTAAGACGTCAACTGAAAGCAACACGTCTTTATACCTGACTCAAATACTAAAATTCTGAATTTTATGCAACCGGAAGATGATTACTCTTTATTTTATATAAAATATTGTTAAAATTACTTTCACATTCCGTTGTAGTAGAACTTTGAAACTTCTGGGAAACCTAATTTACAAGAGAACTCACGATAAGCAAATGAGGGCTGATGAGAGCAACAAAACAAATGATCCTAAAGATTTTGTAACTATTCTTTCAGGAAAAAAACGAGTGAATAATCTGGGGATGGGAATATGCGCGCCATGAAAACTGAGAGGAAAATTTGCATTTAAAACGGTTATAAACAGAGTAACATGAGAGTGAAAATTGGCGTCAGTAATTAGTAAAGAAGGCCTTAATTAGTTTCAGTGTAATGAGTGGAGGAGTATTACTAAAATGGGCTTTAGTACTGAGAGATTAGTTTATTTAAAAACAAATATTAATCGTTGTTGAAAACACCTTCAAAACCATTTGAAAAGAAAATCTTTATATAAATGAGTTGTTACTTCTGTTTGAATAAATGATTTCAGCGCCTTAGTGTGGCGATCCAGAGAGGAAATGCTCACTGCATCCCAGGTTCCTGTCCCCCATCTGAGGAGCTGGAGGAACTCTACAACCTGTGACGAGTAGCCTTGTACCCAGCATGTAACCAGTGTCGTAACCTTTTTTGTGTAATGAAATTTTAAATAAAGTGAGTTATATATGTGTGTGTGTATATATATATATATATATATATATATATATATATATATATATATATATATATATATATATATATATATATATATATATATATATGTCGTTCCTAGTAGCCAGAATGCACTTCTCAGCCTACTATGCAAGGCCCGATTTGCCTAATAAGCCAACTTTTCATGAATTAATTGTTTTTCGACTACCTAACCTACCTAACCTACCTAACCTAACCTAATCTAACTTTTTCTGTTACCTAACCTAACCTAACATATTAAGATAGGTTAGGTTAGGTTAGGTAGGGTTGGTTAGGTTCGGTCATATATCTACGTTAATTTTAACTCCAATAAAAATAAATTGACCTCATACATAATGAAATGGGTAGCTTTATCATTTCATAAGAAAAAAAATAGAGAAAATATATTAATTCATGAAAACTTGGCTTATTAGGCAAATCGGGCCTTGCATAGTAGGCTGAGAAGTGAGTTCTGGCTACTAGGTACGACATATATATATATATATATATATATATATATATATATATATATATATATATATATATATATATATATATATATATATCAGTCTCAGGAGACTATGGAGTTGCGCTCTGATGTCGGCCTGGTCTGGAGTGGCCTCACCACGGCGCAAAGCCAGGGTAGGTTGATACGGGGGAGAAGCTGTTACCCAGGCAGCAGGTCCCCCCTCTCCACGGCGCTGAAAGTCTCCAATGGAAAGGCACACGCCAATACGATTGGTTCCAGCGCCGTCGCAGGAACAGTGAGTTCCAGGGTTGACCTCGAAGGTGGTGAAGAAGGGCACAAGGTCCACTAATATATATATATATATATATATATATATATATATATATATATATATATATATATATATATATATATATATATATAGATATATATATATATATATATATATAGATATATATATATATATATATATATATATATATATATATATATATATTGGTTGGTTATATATGTCGTACCTATTAGCCAGAACGCACTTCTCGGCCTACTATGCAAGGCCCGATTTGCCTAATAATCCAAGTTTTCCTGAATTTATATATTTTTTCTAATTTTTTTCTTATGAAATGTTAAAGCTATCCATTGCACTATGTATGAGTTCATTTTTTGAAATTTGAGTCAAAACTAACATAGATCAAGCCGCCTGCTATCGCTGTATCTATCGATGATTTCCGTGTTTTTTGTTAAGAAAACAAAAAAAAAGTAAATCAAACAAAAAAGACGGAAGTCATCGATGGATACAGCGATAGCAGGAGGCTTGATATCTGCGAGGCACTACACATCAAGAAGTCAACACCAGCAATCAACAGCCAATTAATGCACAACTATATTCTACCCACTTCAAGACACCGCACCAATATAGAAGCATCAAGAAATATGGACCAATAGGCCCTCTGCAGTTACTTCCATTCTTCCCTTTAATTTACCCAATTTATACCCATTGTTTCGTGTTCTGTCTTGTGTTGAAAGTTTTGTTCACCTCATCCAAAACTGTTGTAACATATCACCTCACCCAAAATGCAGGTATAAAATGAAAGCTGTTTAAATCATAGCATAGTAGAACTCTGTTTAGTGTTTGCAGGTTATAGTTGTGTGTGTGTAAACTAAAGTCTTTGAAAATGCAATAAGTTATTACGAAACGCGTTCAAGTGTTGCGTCAAACTAGAAATAAAAATGAATTTTGGAGAAGTGATTTTTCAATTACCATCAACAGTGAAAAGTAACATAAGAAATATTGAGAAAATACATGTTAGAATTATTAATCTTACTTTTTCGGTCATATATATATATATATATATATATATATATATATATATATATATATATATATATATATATATATATATATATATATATATGTACTATGCAACTGGCGTACATAGTACCTTAATCACATGACCAACCGTGACCGTACAAAAAACTTTGGTAGCAGAGGCTATATCCCCAATATCCCGATGGCACTTGGTGGTAATCTTGGACATAGTTATTTCATCGAATCACCTCACTTAGTGAGGCCACGTGATCAACACAAATGCGAACAAGCTTCGATGGTCCCCAAGCAAATATACACCAATTTTTATATATATGAGTGAATGGCAGTCAACTAATGCAGGGAGACGAGCAACATATGTAAGAATCATGGTTGATACCTGTATCTCATTTAGTAGTACCATCAACACACACATAGGTCCCCAGGGGATGGAAAAGCATGTAACCCCTGGGGTCAAAATGCGCCATTAGGCTCCTCAAAGACTTTGGTTCCAGGCTCATCGATACTCTCGGAACCCCAGTTTTCTCTTACATCACCTCAGTATGACATTCCAGAGGGGAAACGTCTGCTGCCTAAACAGGCAATATTTATTGGTATATTCTGCCCTAGTGAAATCATGTACAAACCAGGAAAAAGTGTCGCCATGAGTCTCCCTCTGTGTATTTTTTATTTGGGAATTTGGGAATACTACTGAGCTGAAAGTTCTTGTTGACATAGACCTAAAATCTGACGTCTACTGCAGGTATGTTGAGGACATATTTTTGCAGGTACCGGAAACTTAGTGTTTGCTGCAGTTAAAGTGCGCCTTCGAGCAAAGTTCGGTGCAAAGTTCCATTTGAGAGATAGAAAGTGAAGGTAAGTTGCCTTTCCTCGATGTTGCAATCTCGCAAGGAATGGTAGCCGTCACATTGCAGTGGATTTTTAACGAACCTAGGAATCTGCCTTAATGGTAGTTGAGTGCCTTAACCTGTGTCTTAATGTTAGTTGAGTGTCTTAACCTGTGTCTTAATGTTAGTCAAGAGCTTTAACCTGTGCCTTAATGTTAGTCGAGTGCCTTAACCTGTGTCTTAATGTTAGTCGAGTGCCTTAACCTGTGTCTTAATGTTAGTCAAGAGCTTTAACCGGTGTCTTAATGTTAGTCGTGTGCCTTAACCTGTGTCTTAATGTTAGTCGAGTGCCTTAACCTGTGCATTAATGTTAGTCGAGTGCCTTAATGTTTGTCGAGAGCCTTAACCTGTGTCTTAATGTTAGTCGAGTGCCTTAACCTGTGTCTTAATGTTAGTCGAGTGTCTTAATGTTAGTCGAGTGACTTAATGTTTGTCGAGTGCCTTAACCTGTGTCTTAATGTTAGTCGAGTGCCTTAACATGTGTATTAATGTTAGTCGAGTGCCTTAACCTGTGTCTTAATGTTAGTCGAGTGCTTTAACCTGTGTCTTAATGTTAGTCGTGTGACTTAATGTTTGTCGAGTGCCTTAACCTGTGTCTTAATTTTAGTCGAGTGCCTTAACCTGTGTAATAATGTTAGTCGTGTGCCTTAACCTGGTGTCTTAATGTTAGTCGAGTGCCTTAACCTGGTGTCTTAATGTTAGTCGAGTGACTTAACCTGTGTCTTAACGTTAGTCGAGTGCCTTAACCTGTGTCTTAATTTTATTCGAGTGACTTAACCTGTGTCTTAATGTTAGTCGAGTGCCTTAACCTGTGTATTAATGTTAGTCGTGTGACTTAATGTTAGTCGAGTGCCTTAACCTGTGTATTAATGTTAGTCGTGTGACTTAATGTTTGTCGAGTGCCTTAACCTGTGTCTTAATGTTAGTCGAGTGCCTTAACCTGTGCCTTAATGTTAGTCGTGTGACTTAATGTTTGTCGAGTGCCTTAAAGTGTCTTAATGTTAGTCGAGTGCCTTAACCTGTGCCTTAATGTTAGTCGTGTGACTTAATGTTTGTCGAGTGCCTTGACCTGTGTCTTAATGTTAGTCAAGAGCCTTAAACGGTGCCTTAATGCTAATCGAGTGCTTTACCCTGTGCCTTAATGCTAGTCGAGTGCCTTAATCTGTGCCTTAATGCTAATCGAGTGCTTTACCCTGTGCCTTAATGCTAATCGAGTGCCTTAACTGGCGCCTTAATGCTAATCGAGTGCCTTAACTGGCGTCTTAATGCTAATCGAGTGCCTTAACTGGCGCCTTAATGCTAATCGAGTGCCTTAAGATGAATGATCGAGATGTGTCCGACACTTATGTGAATCACACTGTCACACACAGCTTCAAATTGAAGCGGGTTGATGAGGAACTCAGTAGAATAAGGCAGATTATTGTCAATAATTGATACGATAATTGATTTGTGGAACATACCAACAAATGTAAGGCAAACTGCCATGATACCTCTGTTGAAACACCTACACTGTTGCATCTGTTCCACCTAATGAATTGTTCTACTGGAACTTTTTACTAAGGAAGAAAGTGTCTTCAAAATCATTCTTGAAGATTCGCGTACGATGAGTTTTAATACCGGGGCTAAAGGGTGGATATTTAACCTCAACTGAAAATTAAGTAACAACGACGTTAACTAAATAATCCATTAGTTATTGTATGATTTAGAAGTTACTGACTTATAATGGCTAGACGTTTATTGAGATTTTGGCCAGGCTACTGTTTTCAGTGATGATGTGGAGCATGAGGTCATGACAAAGACGAACGCGAAATAGAGATGAAACCAGCAGCATTAGAAGCAGGAGGAGCAGTGTGAACTAGATTCCTACGAATTGTGTTAGTTTATTAAAAGGCGAACTTTACGTCAAGAGGACGAATGGTATTAGTGGGATGTTTGAGTTCAGATATGATGGGAAGGCAGAGCACAATGTTATTTGTGTTGGAAACACGCTTTGGAGGAATTAAATTTTCTTACACGTAAGATAGTTCACAGTTGATAAAATGCAGGGAGTAACCAAGATGAGAGAAAAACTTGTAAATAAAGGAAATTTCATAATTAAGAAACTGAGGGTCAATGATGCGTAGAGCGAAGAAGACAGACATCAGAACAAATTTCTTAGCAGAAGGAGAATGGTAGGAAAAGAAGTGAATTTACATACCACTGTAATAGGCTGTTAAGTAATCAGATAAAGGGAAGCCAGACACTGAGCTGTGAATATGAATGTCTAGGAAAGGAACGAAGTAATTATACATCCATTCAAGTTTGAAATTGGTAGAAAGAGCCACATTTTTAAGAGAGGAGAGAAAAGGCTGGAAAGACTAGAGTCGTGAGGACATACAGCAAAAAATGTCACCATCATAGCTAATCCATAGAGGGACGAGTGCTAATAGTGGGAAGAAGAACAGGTTCAAAGTACTCTTTATGGAGATTGACAAGAACAGAGGAGAGAGCAGAGCCCATATCGACCCCGAAAGTTTGGGTAAAGTACATTTCATTGAAAAAGAAGGATTTAGTCAACACAAACTGATGAGTTTGAAGAAAACGTCAGAAGGAAACGGGATATGAAGACACAGTCGCTTTCTGACTAAAGAAAAAGACAACATCATCATGGGGAACATCAGTAAAAACAGAATAAAAATCAGGACAAAACATCTTACAGGAGGACTTCAGGCGCAGACTTTCGATGAAGAGAGTGAGGAAGGTGGTCAGGAGAGAAAGTACCAGGATACGAGTGAGAGTTTTAGCAAGCCAACAGGAAAGGAGATACCGACAAAGGCTCTTGAGGAAATTATAGGACGAAGAGGAGCACCAAGTCTGTGAGTTTTAGATAGATAGTAGAAATAAGCAAGAGAGGGGCAAATGACAAGGAAACATGACGAGATCAAAGTCAGGAGGACAGAGACTCTCTTTGTTAAAAGTAGTATTAAGGGTTAGATACCAGGTTTGATATCCAAAGGGTTAGATACCAGGAGAGGAAAACATTAGCCTCTTGGAGGAAGTCCACATGAACTAGCACAACCAACGAACTGGTTTTCTTCAATAATCATTACCATCCTCTACTTTTCACAGACGCCGTCGTGGTGCATAAGCTCTGATACACAACCTACCCAACATGAACCTTAGTCCCGGCTTTGTTGCTGTTGACTCTTTCCTTTCGTAGTACATACTTAAATGATCCAACCTTCTTAACAAATGTGATCTGACTACGCCTTGCCTCTTCTAGGCTCTCTTGCCTTTCTGTCTCTTCGTTACTAGACCTTTTCTTTTCGCCATTTGGCTTCTTGTAGGTTTCTTTTATTTACTCTTTATTCAAATCTGACTTTCTTTTATTTACTTTTTATTTATATCTGACTTTCTTTCATTTTCCTTCCCTAACTTTAAAACTTTTTTCCTCTACCTGATTTTCTGTATTCCTACCTTTCTCTCTTATTCTTTTCTCTCATATTGTTTTTACTTTTTCTCTGATTCTATATTTTCTTCTTATTCTTATCTTCATCTTTCCCTTTCTTCCGCTCACCTTTCAGTCAATCAAGTATTCCATTCCCCTGGGCTGTAGGAGTCTCGAACCCTGGACCCCAGGCGTGTGAGGCCTCCGTACTATCGACTGGGCTATGAACAGTCTGAAAAAGGAAAGTTTGTCTTCACAGTCCCATACCGCCCAAGTGAGTGAAATGATTATTTCAACGGAAGTGTGAGTGACAATTTTACACTCTTACATTGTTTCCGCTTCAACTGTCTGTCCATTAAACGACTTGTTAATAGTCCGAGACGGATCGAAATGTCATCATTTCATTGTCACTTGTAGGCTGGATATCAACCCTTCAGCCC
Organism: Procambarus clarkii; assembly: GCF_040958095.1. NCBI lineage: Eukaryota > Metazoa > Arthropoda > Malacostraca > Decapoda > Cambaridae > Procambarus > Procambarus clarkii. The sequence continues at coordinate 28,704,209 of NC_091174.1, forward strand.
CGGTGTTGTGACTCGTCGTCCGCGTAGAGATCATTCACCCCCCCTCCCCCAACCCACCAAACCCCCCCCTCACTCCCTCCCTGTTAAACGTCTTGCTCTGTTTAATTTTTTTCCCCTTCTTTACCTTCTTTCCAACAACCTTTCCGTGCCTACGAGTCTTACCTTGTTACCGGCAGACATAGCAAGAACCATCCTGGGTTCCTTAAAAGAGTTTCTTGCGGAACAAAGTCTCCCTCGCTCTACTATATTTGTGTCTTTGTATTTGTGCTGGCGTGCGCGCGCGCGTGTGTGTGTTTACTCACCTACTAGTGCTGGCGCGGGTTGTGCCTTTGCCGTGTGTGTGTGTATTATCCTAATTGTGCCTGCGGGGGTTGAGCTCTGGCTCTTTGGTCCCGCCTCTCAACTGTCAATCAACAGGCGTACAGGTTCCTGAGCCTATTGGGCTCTATCATATCTACATTTGAAACTGTGTATGGAGTCAGCCTCCACCACATCACTTCCTAATGCATTCCATTTGTCAACTACTCCTACACTAAAAAAATTCTCTAATATCTCTGTGGCTCATTTGGGCACTCAGTTTCCACCTGTGTCCCCTAGTGCGTGTGCCCTTTATGTTAAATAGCCCGTCTTTATCTACCCTATCAATTCCTCTGAGAATCTTGTACGTGGTGATCATATCCCCCTTAACTCTTCTGTCTTCTATCGACGTGAGGTTTAATTTCTGTAGTCTCTCCTCGTAGCTCATACCTCTCAGCCCGGGTACTAGTCTGGTGGCAAACCTTTGAACTTTTTCCAGTTTAGTCTTATCCTTGACTTGATATGGATTCCATGCTGGGGCTGCATACTCCAGGATCGGTCTGACATATGTGGTATACAAAGTTCTGAACGATTCCTTGCACAAGTGTCTAAATGCCGTTCTTATGTTTGCCAACCTGGCATATGCTGCTGATGTTATCCTTTTGATATGGGCTTCAGGGGACAGGTCTGACGTGATATCAAACCCCAGGTCTTTCTCTCTCTCTAACTCGTGTAGAATTTCATCTCCCAAATGATACCTTGTAACTGGCTTCCTGCTCCCTACACAAATCTTCATTACATTACATTTGTTTGGGTTAAACTCTAACAACCATTTGTTCGACCATTACTTTAGTTTGTCTAGGTCTTCTTGAAGCCTCAAACAGTCCTCCTCTGTCTTAATTCTTCTCATAATTTTGGCATCGTCAGCAAACATTGAGAGGAATGAGTCTATACCCTCCGGGAGACCGTTCACGTATATCAGAAACAGTATAGGACCGAGGACAGAGCCCTGTGGGACTCCAATGGTGACTTCACGCAAATCTGAGGTCTCATCCCTCACTGTAACTCTTTGCTTCCTATTGCTTAGGTATTCCCTTATCCACTGGAGCACCTTACCAGTTACTCCTGCCTGTCTCTCCAGCTTATGTACCAGCCTCTTATGCGGTACTGTGTCAAAGGCTTTCCGACAGTCCAAAAAAATGCAGTCTGCCCAGCGTTCTCTTTCTTGCTTAATCTTTGTCACCTGATCGTAGACTGTGTGTGTGTGTGTGTGTGTGTACCCACCTAGTTGTTCTCACTTAGTAGTGTTTGCAGGGGTTGAGCTTCAGCTCTTTGGTCCCGCCTCTCAATTGTCAATTAACTAGTGTACAGATTATGGAGTTTGTTGAACACTATCAAATCTACAGTTGAAAGTGTGTATTTAGTCCGCCTCCACCACATCACTTCCTAATGCATTCCATTTGTTAACTACTCTTGACACAGATTTTTTGGTATAATGTCTCTGTGGCTCATTTGGGTACTATGATTCCACCTGTGTCCCCTTGATAGTGTTCCACCCGTGCTGAATAGTTTGTCTTTGTCCACCTTTTCAATTCCCATAAAAATTTTGTAGGTGGGTATCACGTCTCCCTTTAAATGAACAAATCCACAAGGCCATGAAGAGCGTTCGAACCTACGCACGGGATATTCCCAGACGCACCTTTGTCAACTGTACCACCACATGGTCAAAAGAATTGCAACCTAGAGCGCTACTGCCCTCACGGGGATCCCGAGTGCCCCTCACGGCCCTTATGGTTTTGTCCTCTTGATATATCACGTTATTGTGATTTATGTGTTTATTAAAAAAAAGGGCCTAGAGGTAGAACATCAGGTTGAGAGAGCTCGAGTGCACGAGAGAATTGTGTGAAACCCCGACTGGGTTCCGGAGAAGCTTCGGGATAGTGAGGGCAGTAGCACTCCAGGTTGCAATTCTTTTTACTATGTCGTGGTACAGTTGACTAAGGCTCATCTTGGAACATCCTGTGCATAGGTTCGAACCCTAATCACGGCCCCTAGTGAATTTGTTCATTAGATATATTTCACGTTACTGTGATTGTTGTGTGTATGTCTCCCTCTATTCTTCTGTCTTCCAGGGTCGTTAGGCTTACCTCCCATAGCATTTTCTAGTAGCTCATGCCTCTCAGTTCTGGGACTAGCCTGGTGGCATACCTCTGAATCTTCTCTAACTTCGTCTTGTGTTTAACTAGGTATGGACTCCAGGGTGGAGCTGCATACTCAAGGATTAGTCTGACATAAGTAGTGTACAAGGACCTGAACGATTCCTTACACAAGTTTCTAAAGAAAATTCTTATGTTGGCCAATCTAGCATATGCCGCTGATTATATCCTTTCCACGTGGGCTTCTGGGGACCGGTTTGGTGTGATATCAACCCCCAGATCTTTCTCTCTGTTTGACTCTTGCAGGATCTCACCTCCCAGATGGTTCCTTGTCTTCAACCTCCTGCTCCTTTCGTCTAATTTAATTACTTTACACTTTCCTGAGTTAAATTTTAGTAGCCATTTTCTAGACTTTCCTCGAGTTTGTCCTGGTCGTCCTGTAGTCTCTGTCTATCTTTACACTTTCCTGAGTTAAATTTTAGTAGCCATTTTCTATACTTTCCTCGAGTTTGTCCTGGTCGTCCTGTAGTCTCTGTCTATCTTCATCTGTCTTGATTCTTTTCATAATTTTTTCATCATCAGCAAACATTGAGAGGAATGAGTCAATACCCTCTGGAAGGTCGTTGACATATATCAGAAACAGGATGGGTCCAAGTAAAGAGCTCTGTGGGACTCTGCTGGTGACATCTTGCAACACTGATGTCTTTCCTTCACAGTTACTCACTGTTTCCTGTTGCTTAGATACTCCCTTATCTACTGGAGCACCTTACATTTTACTCCTGTTTGTTTCTGCAAACTTTTGTAACTGCCTTTTTTGGGGTACTGTGTCTAAGGCTTTACTAACAGTTTTCTACATGTTAGGGAAACTGGCCTGTTGTTCAGTGCCTCATGCGTGTCACCCTTTTTGTATATTGGGACTACAATAGCTGTCTTCCAGCTTTCCGATAGGTCTCCCGTTTCCTGTGACCTGTTATACACCATAGAAAGTTGTACACTAATTGCTTCTGCACCCTCTGTTAGTATCCACGGTGAGATTCTATCAGTCCCAACAGACTTTGTCACTTTCTGCTCCAACAGATTCCTTTTGACCTCATCACTGGTGAGGTCATATTCCTCCAAGGTGGCTTGTTTTTTCCGCCTCCTCTTTTAGTACATGAGCTTCACCTTGCTCTATTGTGAAGACCTCCTGGAGTGTCTTTTTGAGTTTTTCATACACCTTGTCTTTCTCTGTGTATCTATTCTCCTCTTTTCTCAGTTTCATCACTTGTTCCTTCACTGCTGTTTTCCTCCTGATGTGGCTGTGGAGCAGCTTTGGTTGTATCTTAGCTTTACTCGCGATGACATCTTCATACTGTCTCTCAGCTTCTCTCCTCACTCTTGAGGTATTTATTCCTGGTCCTCTGGTATCTCTCCCTGCTCTCTGGTGTTCTGTTATTCCTGTGGTTTCTCAATGTTCTTGTACTCAATTTCCTCGCTACCTTACATTCCTGATTGAACCATGGATTCTTCTGTTGGTTTTTATTTTTCTCCTTTTGGGCCAAGATTAACCTGTCAGCAGCTTCCTGGCACTTTTGAGTGTGTGTGTGTACTCACCTAGTTGTACTCACCTAGTTGTGTTTGCGGGGGTTGAGCTCTGGCTCTTTGGTCCCGCCTCTCAACCGTCAATCAACAGGTGTACAGATTCATGAGCCTATCGGGCTCTGTCATATCTACACTTGAAACTGTGTATGGAGTCAGCCTCCACCACATCACTTCCTAATGCATTCCATTTGTCAACCACTCTGACACTAAAAAAGTTCTTTCTAATATCTCTGTGGCTCACTTAGATATCACTTAAATGTGTGTGTGTGTGTGTGTGTGTGTGTGTGTGTGTGTGTGTGTGTGTGTGTGTGTGTGTGTGTGTGTGTGTGTGTGTGTGTGTGTGTGTGTGTACTCACCTATTTGTGCTTGCGGGGGTTGAGCTTTGGCTCTTTGGTCCCGCCTCTCAACTGTCAATCAACTGGTGTACAGATTCCTGAGCCTACTGGGCTCTATCGTATCTACATTTAAAACTGTGTATGGAGTCAGCCTCCACCACATCACTGCCTAATGTATTCCATCCGTTAACTACTCTGACACTGAAAAAGTTCCTTCTAACGTCTCTGTGGCTCATGTGGGTACTCAGTTTCCACCTGTGTCCCCTTGTTCGCGTCCCACCAGTGTTGAATAGTTTATCCTTGTTTACCCGGTCGATTCCTCTGAGGATTTTGTAGGTTGTGATCATGTCTCCCCTTACTCTTCTGTCTTCCAGTGTCGTAAGGTGCATTTCCCGCAGCCTTTCCTCGTAACTCATGCCTCTTAGTTCTGGGACTAGTCTAGTGGCATACCTTTGGATTTTTCCAGCTTCGTCTTGTGCTTGACAAGGTACGGGCTCCATGCTGGGGCCGCATACTCCAGGATTGGTCTTACATATGTGGTGTACAAGATTCTGAATGATTCCTTACACAGGTTCCTGAACGCTGTTCTGATGTTAGCCAGCCTCGCATATGCCGCAGACGTTATTCTTTTTATGTGGGCTTCAGGAGACAGGTTTGGTGTGATATCAACTCCTAGATCTTTCTCTCTGTTCGTTTCATTAAGTACTTCATCTCCTATTCTGTATCCTGTGTTTGGCCTCCTATTTCCACCACCTAGTTTCATTACTTTGCATTTACTCGGGTTGAACTTCAACAGTCATTTGTTGGACCATTCACTCAGTCTGTCTAGGTCATCTTGTAGCCTCTTACTATCGTCCTCAGTTTCAATCCTCCTCATAATTTTTACATCATCGGCAAACATTGAGAGAAAAGATTCTATACCCTCTAGAAGATCATTTACATATATCAGAAACAGTATAGGTCCAAGGACTGACCCCTGCGGTACTCCACTCGTAACGTCTCGCCAATCTGAGACCTCACCCCTCACACTGACTCGTTGTCTCCTGTTACTTAGGTACTCCTGTATCCAGCGGAGTACCTTCCCTTTCACTCCAGCCTGCATCTCCAGTTTTTTCACTAGCCTCTTGTGTGGCACTGTGTCAAAGGCTTTCTGACAATCCAAAAATATGCAGTCTGCCCACCCTTCTCTTTCTTGCCTTATTTTTGTTGCCTGGTCGTAGAATTCAAGTAACCCTGTGAGGCAGGACCTGCCATCCCTGAATCCATGTTGATGCTGTGTTACAAAGTTCTTTCGCTCCAGGTGCTCCACTAGTTTTCTTCGCACAATCTTCACCATCATCTTGCATGGTATGCAGGTTAGGGACACTGGTCTGTAATTCAGTGCCTCCTGTCTATCCCCTTTCTTTTATATCGGGACTACGTTAGCTGCTTTCCAAATTTCTGGCAGTTCCCCTGTTGCCAGTGATTTGTTATACACCATGGAGAGCGGGAGGCACAGTTCTTCTGCTCCTTCCTTTAGTATCCAAGGGGAGATTCCATCTGGGCCTATAGCCTTTGTCACATCCAATTCTAGTAAACACTTCCTTACTTCCCCGCTGGTAATCTCAAACTCTTCCAGTGGTTCCTGGTTAGCTATTCCCTCTCTTATCTCTGGGATTTCTCCTTGCTCTATGGTGAAGACCTCTTGGAATTTCTTATTCAGTTCCTCACACACTTCCTTGTCGTTTGTAGTGAATCCTTCTGCCCCTAACCTTAATTTCATAACCTGTTCCTTTACTGTTGTTTTTCTCCTGATGTGGCTATGCAGCAATTTAGGCTGAGTCTTTGCCTTGCTTGCGATGTCATTTTCGTATTGTCTTTCTGCCTCTCTTCTCATCCTAACATATTCATTCCTGGCATTCTGGTATCTTTCTCTGCTCTCCAGTGTCCTGTTATTCCTATAGTTTCCCCATGCCCTTTTACTTTGCTGCTTAGCTAGCCTACATCTCTGATTAAACCATGGGTTTCTCATCTTCATTTCACTGTTTTCCTTTTGGACTGGGACAAACTTGTTTGCTGCATCCTTGCATTTTTGCGTGATGTATTCCATCATATCTTGGGCCGTCTTTTCCCTGAGCTCTGTTTCCCATGCTATATCTGCTAGGCATTTTCTTATCTCCTCATAGTTTCCCTTTCGGTATGCTAACCTTTTGGTTTCGGTATCCCTCCTCGAGTTCAATAACCCTTCTTCTATCAGATACTCTAACACCAATACACTGTGGTCGCTCATTCCTACTGGGTCCTCAAAACTGATTTCTCTTATGTCAGAGTCGTTCAGGGTGAAAACCAGGTCGAGTCTCGCTGGTTCGTCATTTCCTCTCATCCTTGTGGGTTCACTGACATGCTGGGTTAAGAAGTTTCTAGTCGCCACCTCCAGTAGTTTGGCTCTCCACGTATCCTCGGCTCCATGCGGTTCCTTGTTCTCCCAATCAATCCTGCCGTGATTGAAGTCCCCCATGATGAGCAGGTGGGATCTATTTCTGCAGGCAGAAGAGGCTGCCCTCTCAATTATAGTGTTAACTGCCATGTTGTTGCTTTCGTACTCTTGACTGGGTCTTCTGTCATTTGGGGGAGGATTATATATTACTGCTACTACTATCCTTGGTCCTCCCATTGTCATGGTGCCTGCTATGTAGTCTCTGAAACCCTCACAGCCCGGGATAGCCATCTCCTTAAAACTCCATTCCTTTCTCATGAGTAGGGCCACTCCTCCTCCTCCCCTACCTTCCCTCTCTTTCCTTATTATTGTATACTCCTGGGGAAACACGGCATTCGTTATGATTCCAGAGAGTTTTGTTTCAGTGAGTCCAATTACATCTGGGTTCACTTCTTGAGCTCTTTCCCTTAGTTCACTTGCCTTGCTTGTGATCCCATCTATGTTCGAGTACATTGCCCTGAAACTAACTCTCTTCTGCTTCTCCTCTGGGGAGGACCTGTGGGGTCTGGGGTGAGCGGGAGCTGGGAAGATCTGGTATGGGGAGACTGGTGGAGGAGGAAGGGCTTGGGGGGGTAGGGGGGAGGGGGAGGGTAGGGGGAGTGGGTGAGGGGGGGGAGGGGGAGGGTAGGGGGAGTGGGTGAGGGGGAGGGGGAGGGTAGGGGTAGTGGGTGAGGGAGGAAGGGTTGGGGGGGTGGGTGAGAGGGGGAGGGTTGGGGGGGTGGGGGGATGGGGGAGAAAGGGGGGTTTGGGGGGGCAATAAAGTGGGGAGGGCTTGGGGGGCGTGGGGGGAAAGGGAAGGCTGAGGTGGTTGAGGAAGAGGGGAGGGTTTTGGGGAGTGGTGGAGAGGGGAAGGCTTAGGTGGGGTGGGGGAGAGTTGGAGCTTAGGGAGGTGGGGGAGAATGGAGGGCTTGTGGGTGGGAGGGACGGAAGGGCATGTAGGAGAAGGGAGGGCTTAGGGGATGGGGGAGAAGGGAGGTCCTGGGGGGAGGGGGGAGTGGGAGGAGGGGGGTGAGTGGGAGGAGATGGGTGGGGGGGGGAGAGTGCCTTAGGTGGGTACTTAGTGGGGGGCTGACAGGGGTTGGGGCAGGTAGGGTGTCTGTTGGGTGGAATGAGGGCGCGGGTGGTGCCACACTCCCTGTGGCTAATGCACTGTTTGAGGAGGGTTCCCCATTCCCCTCTGGGATTGTAGGGATCGGGGGTGTGGCTCCCTGATTCCTTTCTCTCTCCCTGCGCTCCTTCCTCGCATCTGCTGCTTGCATTCTCTCTTCCCTTGTCATATCCCTCTGCAAGAATACTCTTTTGAACTTCTCTGCACCTAACAGACAGCACTTCCTTTCTAATAGTTCCTCTTTCGCGATTTCGCTCATGAAAACCACCTTTATCATTCGGTCTCTGTCCTTGTTGTACTTTCCAAGCCTGAAAACCTTTTCAACATTTCGCTCAGCTCCCTCCATCCTTACCTCTTTAAGGATCTCTTTAATCATGTTTTTGTCCTTGTCTCTCCGCTCCTTTGGTCTGGTCCCTGTTTGCTCCTTAATGCCTGCTACTACTACTGCTCTATTTCTCTCTATCAGCCGGCTGGTACATCTAGCTGCTTCCTGAGAGGAAGCCACTTCCATGGCAACTTCCTTAACGGCAGACCTAGCTTCAGGGCTAGTTTTAAGTATTTCAGCAAATGTGTGTGTGTGTGTGTGTGTGTGTGTGTGTGTGTGTGTGTGTGTGTGTGTGTGTGTGTGTGTGTGTGTAATAGTTTACGCTTGTGAAGGAGACAATTACATATGAATAACAGACGATTCTTCCCTGGCATAAACAATTGCTTGTGTTGTCCATGTCTGTTCCAACTCTCCATAAAATAAATAGTATCTGGTCGTAACTTTGTGTCCGGATTCAGGAACGCTGACCCGTTCGCGCAAGTGTGAATCCCGGGAAACCTGGCTATTAAATTATTCGTTACACCTTTACACACAATCCAAAAAACATGACGAGCTTTTTTCAATTTTTTTTTTTACACGTTGAAACCTGCAAATTTTTATATGAAAAAGATGTAGCACATTCTTGGGCGAATTTGTCAACCGTCCGTTAATATTGTGATATTAAATGTCCTCCAAGACTTGCTGGTATATTTTGTCAATGGGAATATTTTAAATAATTATTGCTAAAATAATATTGCAATATATATACGTTTCAGCTGTTTTCGATTAAGGGGTAATTTTTTAGTTAGGACATTATAACACTAACAAAACAGAGGTTAAAATGTGTCCAGAAACTTGCTAATAATACAGCGAGTAATGTTTAAAAATTCATTAAAATTCTGTAACAAATGACAAAGATATTGTCAACAGTCATTGTGTTTGTCTTGTCTACACCTGTCAATGTGTTTGTCTTGTCTACACCTGTCAATGTGTTTGTCTTGTCTACACCTGTCATTGTGTTTGTCTTGTCCTCACCTGTCAATGTGTTTGCCTTGTCTACATCTGTCAATGTGTTTGTCTTGTCTACACCTGTCAATGTGTTTGTCTTGTCTACACCTGTCATTGTGTTTGTCTTGTCCTCACCTGTCAATGTGTTTGTCTTGTCTACACCTGTCAATGTGTTTGTCTTGTCTACACCTGTCAAAGTGTTTGTCTTGTCTACACCTGTCATTGTGTTTGTCTTGTCTACACCTGTCAATGTGTTTGTCTTGTCTACACCTGTCAATGTGTTTGTCTTGTCCTCACCTGTCAATGTGTTTGTCTTGTCTACACCTGTCAATGTGTTTGTCTTGTCTACACCTGTCAATGTGTTTGTCTCGTCTACACCTGTCAATGTGTTTGCCTTGTCTACACCTGTCAAAGTGTTTGTCTTGTCTACACCTGTCCTTGTGTTTGTTTTGTCCTCACCTGTCAATGTGTTTGCCTTGTCTACACCTGTCCTTGTGTTTGTTTTGTCCTCACCTGTCAATGTGTTTGCCTTGTCTACACCTGTCAATGTGTTTGTCTTGTCCTCACCTGTCAATGTGTTTGTCTTGTCTACACCTGTCAATGTGTTTGTCTTGTCTACACCTGTCAATGTGTTTGTCTTGTCTACACCTGTCAATGTGTTTGTCTTGTCTACACCTGTCATTGTGTTTGTCTTGTCTACACCTGTCATTGTGTTTGTCTTGTCTACACCTGTCATTGTGTTTGTCTTGTCCTCACCTGTCAATGTGTTTGCCTTGTCTACATCTGTCAATGTGTTTGTCTTGTCTACACCTGTCAATGTGTTTGTCTTGTCTACACCTGTCATTGTGTTTGTCTTGTCCTCACCTGTCAATGTGTTCGTCTTGTCTACACCTGTCAATGTGTTTGTCTTGTCTACACCTGTCAATGTGTTTGTCTTGTCTACACCTGTCATTGTGTTTGTCTTGTCCTCACCTGTCAATGTGTTTGTCTTGTCTACACCTGTCAATGTGTTTGTCTTGTCTACACCTGTCAATGTGTTTGTCTTGTCTACACCTGTCAATGTGTTTGTCTTGTCTACACCTGTCAAAGTGTTTGTCTTGTCTACACCTGTCATTGTGTTTGTCTTGTCTACACCTGTCAAAGTGTTTGTCTTGTCGACACCTGTCAATGTGTTTGTCTTGTCCTCACCTGCCAATGTGTTTGACAGGTGAGTGCACCTGGCACTCCCCTGGTAACTGGACCTTGGATTCTGATAATTGATGTATTCTATTTGATAAATGTGTTTCTTAACGCAACTTAGCGATTTCACATAAACAAAAACGTCGAACAAATTTCTTGTTTGGAATTTAGACATATTCACACTTAATAATCCTGGAATTTATTTAAATACAAATTAACCAACTTATGGACTTGGATCCCTTACCGAAGAGCGTATAAGAAGAAAGTTGTAAGTTATCTCTCTCATTTGATTGGATATTTGAATAGGCCGGTGAGGAATAGGATTGGAGGCCTACACTATAGCCCAGTGGGAATCGAACTCGGGTCTATTGGGTTGGTAGACCAGTATAACATTCTTTTCGCTAACTGTATATATCTGTAAATTCGTAAAACAATATCTTGGGTATTTATTTTGTTTATATAGATTTGCCGAACAACACCTTCAACATCTGTAAAACACATGTGAACTTAAGACGGCTCCGGACGTCTGTGTATGCTCTCAAGCACCTGGTACACAACAACAGGCGTGTATACGCACGACCATACACGGGCTACATAATTACGCACATATTCATAATTAACTCCTGATAAGATAAACTCCAAATTCGGTCGTTTAGGGAAAACACATTTTAAAGGAATACAGTACAGTGCCCATTGTATACAGGAGCATATGGTTAATTTTAATACATTCACATGGAAGACAGACAACATGAACTGAGTCCTTTACAAAGTGTTAAACGCGCAAACACGCAAAGATTGATGTTTCATTTCAAGTATTCTTTACATGTGGTTCCTGACGTCTATGAGAATTATGAGATTTGCAAATTTCATTACGTGCTTAAATATATGTACACAAGCGCATACACACACATGACCTGACCTGGGGCGTGACGGCTGAGTGGACAGCGCTCGGTTTTCGTAGTCGAAGGGTCACCGAGACAGGGCAGAAAAACAAATGGGCAGGGTCTCTTTCACCCTGATGTACCTGTTCACCGAGCAGTAAATACGTACCTGTGATTTAGACAGCTGCTACGGGCTGCTTCCTGTGGATGTGTGTCTGTGTGTGTGTGTGTACTCACCTAGTTGTACTCACCTAGTTGTGTTTGCGGGGGTTGAGCTCTGGCTCTTTGGTCCCGCCTCTCAACCGTCAATCAACAGGTGTACAGATTCCTGAGCCTATCGGGCTCTGTCATATCTACACTTGAAACTGTGTATGGAGTGAGCCTCCACCACATCACCCCCTAATGCATTCCATTTGTCAACCACTCTGACACTAAAAAAGTTCTTTCTAATATCTCTGTGGCTCATTTGGGCACTCAGTTTCCACCTGTGTCCCCTTGTGCGTGTTCCCCTTGTGTTAAATAGACTGTCTTTATCTACCCTATCAATCCCCTTCAGAATCTTGAATGTGGTGATCATGTCCCCCCTAACTCTTCTGTCTTCCAGCGAAGTGAGGTTTAATTCCCGTAGTCTCTCCTCGTAGCTCATACCTCTCAGCTCGGGTACTAGTCTGGTGGCAAACCTTTGAACCTTTTCCAGTTTAGTCTTATCCTTGACTAGATATGGACTCCATGCTGGGGCTGCATACTCCAGGATTGGCCTGACATATGTGGTATACAAAGTTCTGAATGATTCTTTACACAAGTTTCTGAATGCCGTTCGTATGTTGGCCAGCCTGGCATATGCCGCTGATGTTATCCGCTTGATATGTGCTGCAGGAGACAGGTCTGGCGTGATATCAACCCCCAAGTCTTTTTCCTTCTCTGACTCCTGAAGAATTTCCTCTCCCAGATGATACCTTGTATCTGGCCTCCTGCTCCCTACACCTATCTTCATTACATTACATTTGGTTGGGTTAAACTCTAACAACCATTTGTTCGACCATTCCTTCAGCTTGTCTAGGTCTTCTTGAAGCCTCAAACAGTCCTCTTCTGTTTTAATCCTTCTCATAATTTTAGCATCGTCCGCAAACATTGAGAGAAATGAATCGATACCCTCCGGGAGATCATTTACATATATCAGAAACAAGATAGGACCGAGTACAGAGCCCTGTGGGACTCCACTGGTGACTTCACGCCAATCGGAGGTCTCACCCCTCACCGTAACTCTCTGCTTCCTATTGCTTAGATACTCCCTTATCCACTGGAGCACCTTACCAGCTACACCTGCCTGTCTCTCCAGCTTATGTACCAGCCTCTTATGCGGTACTGTGTCAAAGGCTTTCCGACAATCCAAGAAAATGCAGTCCGCCCAGCCCTCTCTTTCTTGCTTAATCTGTGTCACCTGATCGTAGAATTCTATCAAGCCTGTAAGGCAAGATTTACCCTCCCTGAATCCATGTTGGCGATTTGTCACGAAGTCCCTTCTCTCCAGATGTGTTACCAGGTTTTTTCTCACGATCTTCTCCATCACCTTGCATGGTATACAAGTCAAGGACACTGGCCTGTAGTTCAGTGCCTCTTGTCTGTCGCCCTTTTTGTATATTGGGACCACATTCGCCGTCTTCCATATTTCTGGTAGGTCTCCCGTCTCTAGTGATTTACTATACACTGTGTGTGTGTGTGTGTGTGTGTGTGTGTTTACTAGTTGTGTTTTTGCGGGGGTTGAGCTTTGCTCTTTCGTCCCGCCTCTGTGTGTGTGTGTGTGCGTGTGTGTGTATGTGTGTGTGTGTGTGTGTGTGTGTGTGTGTGTGTGTGTGTGTGTGTGTGTGTGTGTGTGTGTGTGTGTGTGTGTGTGTGTGTGTGTGAAAAATAAAATCGAAATAATCTGAAGATTGACAGTTGAGAGGCGGGCCGCAAAAGCCAGAGCTCAACCCCCGCAAGCACAACTAGATGAATTCACACGACTGCGTACGTGCTAGTAGCATGCAGGAGTGTGGGGGAAGTCTCCTCTGGGAGCCTCGCGCCCGGCTGAGTTCACACACACTAACACTTCCTCACTGTGAAGATGTCGGGCAGACGAGGAGCAGGAGTCCAGGAGATGTTAGTGGTAACGTCGGGTGGTGGAGCAGCAGGTGGTTAGCCCCAGTCCACAGTGGTAGGTCAGGAGACAGGTACTGGGGCCAGGCTCCACAGTGGTAGGTCAGGAGACAGGTACTGGGGCCAGGCTCCACAGTACAAGGTCAGGAGACAGGTACTGGGGCCAGGCTCCACAGTACAAGGTCAGGAGACAGGTACTGGGGCCAGGCTTCACAGTACAAGGTCAGGAGACAGGTACTGGGGCCAGGCTCCACAGTACAAGGTCAGGAGACAGGTACTGGGGCCAGGCTTCACAGTACAAGGTCAGGAGACAGGTACTGGGGCCAGGCTCCACAGTTCAAGGTCAGGAGACAGGTACTGGGGCCAGGCTTCACAGTACAAGGTCAGGAGACAGGTACTGAGGCCAGGCTCCACAGTACAAGGTCAGGAGACAGGTACTGGGGCCAGGCTCCACAGTACAAGGTCAGGAGACAGGTACTGGGGCCAGGCTCCACAGTACAAGGTCAGGAGACAGGTACTGGGGCCAGGCTCCACAGTGGTAGGTCAGGAGACAGGTACTGGGGCCAGACTTCACAGTGGTAGGTCAGGAGACAGGTACTGGGGCCAGGCTCCACAGTACAAGGTCAGGAGACAGGTACTGGGGCCAGGCTCCACAGTGGTAGGTCAGGAGACAGGTACTGGGGCCAGGCTCCACAGTGGTAGGTCAGGAGACAGGTACTGGGACCAGGCTCCACAGTGGTAGGTCAGGAGACAGGTACTGGGGCCAGACTCCACAGTGGTAGGTCAGGAGACAGGTACTGGGGCCAGGCTCCACAGTGGTAGGTCAGGAGACAGGTACTGGGGCCAGGCTCCACAATGGTAGGTCAGGAGACAGGTACTGGGGCCAGGCTCCACAGTGGTAGGTCAGGAGACAGGTACTGGGGCCAGACTTCACAGTGGTAGGTCAGGAGACAGGTACTGGGGCCAGGCTCCACAGTACAAGGTCAGGAGACAGGTACTGGGGCCAGGCTCCACAGTGGTAGGTCAGGAGACAGGTACTGGGGCCAGGCTCCACAGTGGTAGGTCAGGAGACAGGTACTGGGACCAGGCTCCACAGTGGTAGGTCAGGAGACAGGTACTGGGGCCAGACTCCACAGTGGTAGGTCAGGAGACAGGTACTGGGGCCAGGCTCCACAGTGGTAGGTCAGGAGACAGGTACTGGGGCCAGGCTCCACAATGGTAGGTCAGGAGACAGGTACTGGGGCCAGGCTCCACAGTACAAGAACAGGAGACAGGTACTGGGGCCAGACTCCACAGTGGTAGGTCAGGAGACAGGTACTGGGGCCAGGCTCCACAGTACAAGGTCAGGAGACAGGTACTGGGGCCAGACTCCACAGTGGTAGGTCAGGAGACAGGTACTGGGGCCAGGCTCCACAGTACAAGAACAGGAGACAGGTACTGGGGCCAGACTCCACAGTGGTAGGTCAGGAGACAGGTACTGGGGCCAGGCTCCACAGTACAAGGTCAGGAGACAGGTATTGGGGCCAGACTCCACAGTACAAGATCAGGAGACAGGTACTGGGGCCAGGCTCCACAGTACAAGGTCAGGAGACAGGTACTGGGGCCAGGCTCCACAGTACAAGGTCAGGAGACAGGTACTGGGGCCAGGCTCCACAGTACAAGCGGAGGGGAAGGACCGACAATGGAGGGGAAGAGGGGTGAATATCCTTGAATAAAGTGGAATCTGCTTACTGCTTCCAGTTCATCTCGGTTTTCCGTTGTCTGTATATTCGGAGGGGCGTGTCTTGCGTTTCCCGCCGGCGTGTAAGTTCTTATCTAGTTATGTCAGCAGGGAATTAAGCCTGCCTCCTCGCCCTCCTTCCACACCTAATTCCAGTTAAATATTACTCTGGAACTGAAGGTATGTTTCTGTGTACCTTGCACTCATTTGTGTTTACACCTTACATTAGTGGCCTCTTGTCCTGTTTTCACCCGTAATAGTCTGTCTACCCTGTTTGTGTATCTCAGTAGTTTGGAAGTTTAGATAAAATCTCACCCAGATCTTTTCTTTTGTTATGTTGTAACCTAATGCATTGTTTCGTTAAGGTACGTTAGCTTCGCAGTCTATCTCTGGAACTTCTTGATATGGTACGGGGGTACACCTGGTGTAGGATCCCACGTCATGACGAGCGCGCTCTGGAATATATCTGGATTTATATCTATTAAAGTGGCTCTTATAATTACCACTGATAGTGTTTTATGTTCGTGTGACCTTAAGGTACTCAAAGTGCTGTGGCAACTTTCACACCCTTTTGCATGCAATCCTATGGGCTTCCTCATCCACAGACTATATATACGTGGCCTCTCCTGTGTTCCCATCCTCCTTTTATTGGATTCATTGGAATTGTATTCCAGGAGTTTAAGTTCATATATGTCCAGTAGGAGTTACTAGGAACATTCACCTCAGCTTCACCTGTGCAGGAGTGAACGGCGAATGAATCAACCAGATGAACGTTTTGTAGGTGTGGTTTGTTACTAATCCCCCCCCCCGGCCCCAGCTGGATTGCTGAGCCTTGAGCCGTCACTTTGCGTAACGTGGTGACAATAAATGGATGATATGGGATGATTTACTCGCGTTCTTTCACTGGGCAGCTGATTCAGTTGCACTGTACATCGATTACTTTGGTCTAAACCTCGTTATAACATATTGGGGAGTGAGGTCGTAATCTTTGGTTTATATCCGGGTTCTTGAAGTGGCACGTGGAGGTGAAGGGGCGGAGGGGATAGAGAGGGGAAGGAGGAAGGGGGCCATGGAGAGGGGGAAGGTGGAAGAGGGCTTAAAAAAGGTGAAGGCGGAGGAGGAGGATGCAGAGGAGTTGGAGAATTTGAAATAGAAGAAAGGTAGGAGAGAGGAGTTAGAGTGAGGGGTTGATGGAACAGAAAGGAGTAACAGCTTGAGGAGTACAGATGAATCCAAAGGGGATGGTTTCAGAGGGAAGGAGTGGAGGGGAATATGGAGCCTGGACTCATTGGTATAATGATGGAATGTGGTAGAGGGAGAGGAACCAACACAGACGGGAAGGAGGGAGAAGACAGTCAAGGAAAGTGAGTGAAGGGAGGAGAGTGAAGATAGAGGAGACAAAGCTACGTAGCGTAGCAGAGCAGGAAGCTTGAATGGTGAGGGTGTGGGAGAGCCGGTGTTGGAACCTGCTGCAGGTGGCCTTTGTTCCCGGGAGTGCTGGTCTCGGTGAGTATTATGACAAAGTGTGTACACTATGTTACCCTAACTGTCTCCCGGCCACGCTCCAACATTTCCGCGCGTATCGTGGCGTGTGTGTGTGTGTGTTCCCTCCCCGCCTCCACCCACACACCCGCGGCTCACCCCTCACAGTTACCACTTCCTCAGACACGTATTCGGCCGTCGTGATGCTAATGTTTATATTCCGTGATGAGCTAACGCTTGCCGTTTGCAGGGATACAAGCAAGGATTAAGGTGAGATTTTCGTGCAGCTACATGCAAGCACGCTCACACACCCGCAAGCACAACTAGGTAATTCACACACACACACACACACACACACACACACACACACACACAAACACACACACACACACACACACACACACACACACACACACACACACACACACACACACACACACACACACACACACACACACACACACACACACACACACCCTCTCTCTCCCTCCCCTCTCTCGCTCCCACCCCTCTCTCTCTTCCTCCCCCTCTCTCTCTTCCTCCCCCCCTCTCTCTCCCTCCCCCCCCTCTCTCTCTCTGTGTCTGTCTCTCTCTCTCTCTCTCTCTCTCTCTCTCTCTCTCTCTCTCTCTCTCTCTCTCTCTCTCTCTCTCTCTCTCTCTCTCTCTCTCTCTCTCTCTCTCTCTCTCTCTCACACACACACACACACACTCATAGGGAAATCATGGAAGGGAGACGAACTCTGACTGCCAAACGCAGGAAATTCACAACTGGAACAAACACAGAGGATGGGATGGAACAGGAAGCCTGGATGAAGGAAGTACTCCAGCAAATGCAGAATGAATTCAGTGAAGGACTGAGGGTAATGAGGGAGACAGTAGCCAACCTGCAAGATGATTTAAGGGCAGCAAAGGAGGAGATAAGATACCTAAAGGAGACTCTTCCACAATACCAGGCACAAACCGTACCCCAGGGAGATGGGAATGCTACTGTGGAGGGGACCACCACAACCCAGATCTCATTTGCTGAAATGCTTAAAAAGAGCCCTGAAGCTAGGTCTGCGGTTAAGGAAGTTGCCATGGAAGTGGCTTCCTCTCAGGAAGCAGCTAGATGTACTAGCCGGCTGATAGAGAGAAATAGAGCAGTAGTAGTAGCAGGCATTGAAGAACAAACAGGGACCAGACCAAAGGAGCGGAGAGACAAGGACAAGAACATGATTAAAGAGATCCTTAAAGAGGTAAGGATGGAGGGAGCTGAGCGAAAATGTTGAAAAGGTTTTCAGGCTTGGAAAGTACAACAAGGACAGAGACCGAATGATAAAGGTGGTTTTCATGAGCGAAATCGCGAAAGAGGAACTGCTAGCAAGGAAGTGTTGTCTAAAAGGTGTAGAGAAGTTCAAGAAAATATTCCTGCAGAGGGATATGACAAGGGAAGAGAGAATACGGACAGCAGACGCGAGGAAGGAGCGCAGGGAGAGAGAAGGAAATCAGAGTACCACAACCCAGAACCCTACAATCCCAGAGGGAAGTGGAGAACCCTCCTCAAACAGTGCAACAGCCACAGGGATTGGGGCACCACCCCCAAATTCTACCCAACAGACACCCAACCTGCCCCATCCCCTGTCAGCCCCCCACTAAGTACCCACCTAGGGCACCCTCCCCCCACCCACCCCCCTCCCCCCCACTCACCCCCCTTCTTCCCCCTCACCCCTCTCCCCAGGACCTCCCTTCCCCCCCATCCCCCATGCCCTCCCTTCTCCCACATGCCTTCCCGTCTCTCCCACCCCCATGCCCTCCCTTCTCCCCCTCCCCCCTAAGCCCCCCACTCTCCCCCACCCCACCTAAGTCTTCCCCTCTCCCCCACTCCCCTAAACCCTCCCCTCTTCCTCACCCACCTCAGCCCTCCCTTTTCCCCCACGCCCCCCAAGCCCTCCACCCTTTTCTCTCCCCCCAAGCCCCCCCATCTCCCCTATCCCCCACAGCCTCTCCTCCCCCCATGCTTCCCCAACCCTCCCTCTCTTACCCACCCCCTGTACCCTCCCCCTCTTATCCACCCCCTGTACCCTCCCCCTCTTATCCACCCCCTGTACCCTCCCCCTCTTATCCACACCCTGTACCCTCCCCCTCTCCCCCACCACCCCAAGCCCTCCCTCCTCCACCAATCCCCCCGTGCCAGGTCCCCCCAGCTCCCACTCACCCCAGATCCCAAAGGTCCCCCCCAGAAAAGAAGCAGAAGAGAGTCAGTTTCAGGGTGATGTACTCGAACATAGATGGGATCACAAGCAAGACAAGTGAACTAAGGGAAAGAGCACAAGAAGTTAACCCAGATGTAATCGGACTCACTGAAACAAAACTCTCTGGAATCATAACGAATGCCGTGTTTCCCCAGGAGTATACAGTAATAAGGAAAGAGAGGGAAGGTAGAGGAGGAGGCGGAGTGGCCCTACTCATGAGAAGGGAATGGAGTTTTAAGGAGATGGCCATCCCGGGCTGTGAGGAGTTCAGAGACTACATAGCAGGCACCATAACAATGGGAGGACCAAGAATAGTAGTAGCAGTAATATACAACCCTCCACCAAATGACAGGAGACCCAGTCAAGAGTATGAAAACAACAACAAGGCAGTTAACACTATAATTGAGAGGGCAGCCTCTGCTGCCTGTAGAAATAGATCCCACCTGCTCATCATGGGCGACTTCAATCACGGAAAGATTGACTGGGAGAACAAGGAACCGCATGGAGGCGAGGATACGTGGAGAGCCAAACTATTGGAGGTGGTGACAAGCAACTTTTTAACGCAGCATGTCGGAGAACCCACAAGGATGAGAGGCAATGACGAACCAGCGAGACTCGACCTAGTCTTCACTCTGAACGACTCCGACATAAGAGAAATCGGTTTTGAGGACCCAGTAGGAATGAGCGACCACAGTGTACTGGTGTTTGAGTACTTGATTGAAGAAGGGTTATTGAACTCGAGGAGGGATACCGAAACCAAAAGGTTAGCATACCGAAAGGGAAACTATGAGGGGATAAGAAAATTCCTAACAGATATAGCATGGGAAACAGAGCTCAGGGGAAAGACGGCCCAAGATATGATGGATTACATCACGCAGAAGTGCAAGGACGCAGCAAACAAGTTTGTCCCAGTCCAAAAGGAAAACAGAGAAATGAAGATGAGAAACCCATGGTTTAATCAAAGATGTAGGCTAGCTAAGCAGCAAAGTAAAAGGGCATGGAGAAACTATAGGAATAACAGGACACTGGAGAGCAGAGAAAGATACCAGAATGCCAGGAATGAATATGTCAGGATGAGAAGAGAGGCAGAAAGACAATACGAAAATGACATCGCAAGCAAGGCAAAGACTCAGCCTAAATTGTTGCATAGCCACATTAGGAGAAAAACAACAGTAAAGGAACAGGTTATGAGATTAAGGATAGGGGCGGAAGGATTCACTACAAATGACAAGGAAGTGTGTGAGGAATTGAATAAGAAATTCCAGGAGGTCTTCACCCTAGAACAAGGAGAAATTCCAGAGGTAAGTGAGGGAATAGCTAACCAGGAACCACTGGAAGAGTTTGAGATTACCAGTGGGGAAGTAAGGAAGTGTTTACTAGAGTTGGACGTGACGAAGGCTATAGGCCCAGATGGAATCTCCCCTTGGGTTCTAAAGGAAGGAGCAAGAGAACTGAGCCTACCACTCTCCATAGTGTATAACAAATCACTGGCAACAGGGGAACTGCCAGATATTTGGAAAGCAGCTAACGTAGTCCCGATATACAAGAAAGGGGATAGACAGGAGGCACTGAACTACAGGCCAGTGTCCCTAACCTGCATACCATGCAAGCTGATGGAGAAGATTGTGCGAAAAAAACTAGTGGAGCATCTGGAGCGAAGGAACTTTGTAACACAGCATCAACATGGGTTCAGGGATGGCAGGTCCTGCCTCACAGGGTTACTTGAATTCTACGACCAGGCAACAAAAATAAGGCAAGAAAGAGAAGGGTGGGCAGACTGCATATTTTTGGATTGTCAGAAAGCCTTTGATACAGTGCCACACAAGAGGCTAGTGCGAAAGTTGGAGATGCAGGCTGGAGTGAGAGGGAAGGTACTCCGGTGGATAGAGGAATACCTAAGCAACAGGAGACAACGAGTCTGTGTGAGGGGTGAGGTCTCAGATTGGCGAGACGTCACAAGTGGAGTCCCGCAGGGGTCAGTCCTTGGACCTATACTGTTTCTGGTATATGTAAATGATCTCCCAGAGGGTATAGATTCGTTCCTCTCAATGTTTGCCGACGATGCAAAAATTATGAGGAGGATTGAAACAGAGGATGATAGTAGGAGGCTACAAGATGACCTGGATAGACTGAGTGAATGGTCCAACAAATGGCTGTTGAAGTTCAACCCGAGTAAATGCAAAGTAATGAAACTAGGCAGTGGAAACAGGAGGCCAGGCACAGGATACAGAATAGGAGATGAAGTACTTAATGAAACAGACAGAGAGAAAGATCTAGGAGTTGATATCACACCAAACCTGTCTCCTGAAGCCCACATAAAGAGAATAACGTCTGCGGCATATGCGAGGCTGGCTAACATCAGAACGGCGTTCAGGAACCTGTGTAAGGAATCATTCAGAATCTTGTACACCACATATGTAAGACCAATCCTGGAGTATGCGGCCCCAGCATGGAGCCCGTACCTTGTCAAGCACAAGACGAAGCTGGAAAAAGTCCAAAGGTATGCTACTAGACTAGTCCCAGAACTAAGAGGCATGAGTTATGAGGAAAGGCTGCGGGAAATGCACCTCACGACACTGGAAGACAGAAGAGTAAGGGGGGACATGATCACAACCTACAAAATCCTCAGGGGAATCGACCGGCTAAACAAGGACTGAACTTTTCAACACTGGTGGGACGCGAACAAGGGGACACAGGTGGAAGCTGAGTACCCAAATGAGCCACAGAGACGTTAGAAAGAACTTTTTCAGTGTCAGAGTAGTTAGCAAATGGAATGCATTAGGAAGTGATGTGGTGGAGGCTGACTCCATTCACAGTTTCAAATGTAGATATGATAGAGCCCAATAGGCTCAGGAATCTGTACACCAGTTGATTGACGGTTGAGAGGCGGGACCAAAGAGCCAGAGCTCAACCCCCGCAAGCACAATTAGGTGAGTACAATTAGGTGAGTACATTGGAGCCTGGACTCTTCCCCTCCCCACTCTCCCACTCCCTCTCTCCCTCTCCCACTATCTCTCTCCTGCTCTCTCTCTCCTGCTCTCTCTCTCCTGCTCTCTCTCTCTCTCTCTCTCTCTCTCTCTCTCTCTCTCTCTCTCTCTCTCTCTCTCTCTCTCTCTCTCTCTCTCTCTCTCTCTCTCTCTCTCTCTCCCTCCCTCCCCCTCTCCCTCTCTTTCCTTCCCCCTCCCTCTCTTTCCTTCCCCCTCCCTCCCCCTCTCCCTCCCTCTCTTTCCTTCCCTCTCCCTCTCTGCCCACACACACACACACACACACACACCTCCCCCCCTCTCTCCCTCACCCGCTCTCTCCCTCACCCGCTCTCTCCCTCACCCACTCTCTCCCTCACCCACTCTCTCCCTCTCCTCTCTCTCCCTCCCGCCTCTCTCTCCATCTCCTCCCCCCCCCCTCCCCTTCTACTTTCTTCTCACTTCAGTGGAAGGGTCGGATCCCCCCCCACCCACCCATTTATCTCTCCCTTTATCACTCCCTTTCTCTCTCTCTCTTTCTCTCTCTTCCTCTCTCTCTCTCTCTCCCTCCCCCATCCCAACAGGGTCAAGCATGGCAGCCAGAGGTCCCAGGGGAACAGGAAAGAGCCAAGGTGACGAGATGAAGGAAATGTTCGCCCAGTTTCTGGAGGACATCAAGAGTGAGATGCAAGAAATGATGCAGGAAATGAAGAACGAAATAAGCAACCTGAAAAGAGAGCTGACAGCAGCAAAGGAGGAGATTAGAGCCCTCAAAGAAAATGGTATCGAGGCTGAGAATCAGAAAACCACCCAGGGAGAAGGTGGTAATAGTTTTCTGGATGAGAATGCCACAATAAAAGCAACATTTGCGGAAATACTAAAAAAAAATAACTCTGAAGTAATGACTGCAGTGATGGAGGTGGCCATGAAAGCAGCCACCTCGCAGGAGGCGGCACGCTCCACTAGCCAACTGCTGGAAAGGAACAGATCAGTGGTTGCTGTGGGTATTAAGGAACAGGAAGGATCTAATAGGACAGAGTGGAGTGACAAGGACAAAGCAGCAGTGAATGAAGTACTAAAGGCACTAGACATGGAAGGGGCTGAGCATAGCATTGAGAAGGTTTTCAGGCTAGGCCGGTACAACAAAGACCGAGACCGATTGATAAAGATAGTGTTTGCAAACGAGAACACAAAGGAGAAGATCCTATCAAGGAAGAGCTCCCTGAAAAACGTGGGAAAATTAAAAAATGTATTCCTCCAAAGAGACATGACAAGGGAGGAGAGAGCCGTGGCGGCAGAAGCAAGGAAGAGGCGCAGGGCGAGAGGGGAAAACCAGGAAGTCACAGCTCCCAACCCAACACCCCCAGAGGCGAGGGGGGAACCCACAACCAGCTACCCAGTAACGCCAGAAGGGAGGACAACCCCGCCTCCCTCCTCTGCATAGAAAACCCCCCTACCCCAAACCCTCCCTGCCCCCACTCAAATGTTCAGCAAAATCTCCCTCCCCCCACACCCAATCCCCACCCTTCTACCCCTCCCCTCCTCCCGAGTCCTCCCTCCCCCCCTTTCCTTCCCGTCCTCCCTCCCCTTTCACCCATACCCTCCCTGTCCCTCCCCCTTCACTGGATCCCCCGCACCTCATCCCAGTATCCTCTGAGACCCTGTTATCCACCTCACAGGTCCTCACACCCATGGAACAGCCTCCCCCACCAGCAGAACACTCACCAAGGAGGCGATTTGAGAAGGGACAGAAGAAAGTGAGCCTCAAAGCGATGTACACAAACATAGATGGAATTACAAATAAAGCAAATGAGCTTGGAGAACTGGTACTAGAGGAAAACCCAGACATAATAGCCCTCACAGAAACAAAGATCACGAAAACGATAACAAATGCAGTGTTCCCACAGGACTATTATGTTATGAGGAAAGAGAGGGAAGGAAGAGGTGGGGGTGGTGTAGCTCTGCTGGTAAGACAAGGCTGGGATTTTGAGGAGATGGATATTCAGGGCTGTGAAGGTTTTAGTGACTACATAGCAGGTACTGTAACAAATGGAGGGAAAAAAATTATAGTCGCAGTCATATATAATCCACCACCAAATGACAGAAGACCTAGACAGGAATATGATAGAAACAACATGGCCACCATTAACATAATAGAAAGAGCAGCTTCTGTTGCTAGCAGGAATGGATCTGGACTACTAATTATGGGAGACTTCAACCATGGGAAGATAGATTGGAAGAACAGAGACCCGCATGGAGGACCAGAAACATGGAGAGCTAAGCTGCTGGACGTGGCAACAAGAAACTTTCTAAGCCAGCACACCAAAGAACCAACAAGAATGAGAGGAGAAGATGAACCAGCAATGCTTGATTTGATATTTACCCTAAATGAATGGGATATAAGGGAAGTTAAGATGGAAGCGCCCTTGGGAATGAGTGATCACAGTGTATTGAACTTTGAGTACCTGGTAGAGCTAGGACTTATCTCCCCCCAAAAAGAACTAGGAATCAAAAGGCTGGCATACCGAAAGGGGAATTATGAACAGATGAGAAGTTTCCTAAGTGAAATACCTTGGGACACAGACCTCAGAGACAAGTCTGTACAGGGTATGATGGACTATGTTACCCAAAAGTGTCAGGAGGCAGTAAACAGGTTCATCCCGGCCCAAAGGGAAAAATCCGAGAAGCAACAGAAGAATCCATGGTATAATAGGGCATGTATGGAAGCGAAGAAACTGAACAAAAAGGCGTGGAGGAACTTCCGGAATAACAGAACACCAGAAAGCAGAGAGAGATACCAGAGAACCAGGAATGAGTACGTCAGGGTGAGAAGAGAAGCAGAGAAAATTTTTGAAAATGATATAGCAAACAAAGCCAAGACCGAACCAAAGCTACTCCACAGTCACATCAGAAGGAAAACAACAGTG
>NC_091174.1:28733992-28788992 GCF_040958095.1 Procambarus clarkii
TGCACTTAAGGAACAGGTTGTGGAAGCATACTCTATTCATAATTTTAAAACTAGGTATGATAGGGAAATGGGACAGGAGTCATTGCTGTAAACAACCGATGGTTCAAAAGGCGGGATCCAAGAGTCAACGCTCGATCCTGCAGACACAAATAGGTGAGTACACACACACTAGACGGGTACCTGGTGGTGCCCGGAATAATCTGTCTTTCCTCCATGGGCTGGACGGTAAAGAAGCGGTCTCGCTTCATGCAGGTCTGCGTTCAATCACCGACCGTCCAAGTAGTTGGGCACCATTCCCTTTCCCCGTCCCATCCCAAATCCTTATTCTGATCTCTTCGAAGTTCTATATAGTCGTAATGGCTTGGCGCTCTCTCCTGATAGTTCCATTCTCTTCCTCCACACCTTTAACTCACCCCACTCTCCACTACCCCTTCTTTTCCATCACCCCTATCCTCTTTCCTCCTCTTCCAACCCCCCCAGTCCTTTTTCCCTTCTTCCAGCTCCCTTTCCCGCCCCTTTCCCTCTCTCCTTTTCCCACCAATCTCCCCCAGTCTTGTTCCTTCGTCCTTCCCCCTCTCCCTCCTTATCTTATAACACTGATCAAGAAGCACAAAAGAACCTCTACGTGTCTCTCAGAAAAAATTATTATTATGATCACTAAAAACTCTATGGGAAAATTGACTATGAAAATCACTTGGGTGTGTCTATAAAGACCAATATGTCTCAGAGCATACAACTTAGGCCAATTCCGATAAGCCAATATGTCCGTCACTTTACCCTGTGGGGTTAGGCTAGCCCCAAGCGTCTGGTCTCAAGCCTTGAACACACTGACATTCTCTCATAAAGCGAAAGATAAAGTAAGAACTACAATCATGCAGTGGCCATTTGGGCACATATATCTAATTTGGGCACAAAGGAAATTGGGTTAAAGGTCAGATGACTTCAAACTCCTTTGTACAGTTAGTGTGGTCTAGCGGTATTTTTTTCACACCTAAAAGGGGTACCACCTCTGGTGCAGGTATAGGGACCCATAGCCCAGGAGAAGAAAATACAGAGCACTCAGAGGAGACCTTGTGGATCCTCACTGAACGCTTTGATATTTTCTTCTCCTACCAACCCTATTCTTTTCATACGGATATATATATATATATATATATATATATATATATATATATATATATATATATATATATATATATATATATATATATATATATATATATATATGTTGTACCTAGTAGCCTGGACGTCGTCCTCGGCCTGCTATGCAAGGCCCGATTTGCCTAATAAGCCAAGTTTTCCTGAATTAATATATTTTCTAATTTTTTCCTTGTGAAATGATAAAGCTACCCATTTCATTATGTATGAGGTCAATTTTTTTTATTGGAGTTAAAATTAACGTAGACATATGACCGAACCTAACCAACCCTACCTAACCTAACCTATCCTTATAGGTTAGGTTAGGTAGCCGAAAAAGTTAGTTTAGTTTAGATAGGTTAGGTAGTCGAAAAACAATTAATTCATGAAAACTTGGCTTATTAGGTAAATTGGGCCTTGCATAGTAGGCTGAGAAGTGAATTCTGGCTACACGGTATGACATATATATATATATATATATATATATATATATATATATATATATATATATATATATATATATATATATATATATATATATATATAACTTTAGAACACTTTCCCACCAGGAGACTCGAACCCTAGCCAGCACAGAAGCCTTCCAGCAACTGGCATAACAGGTACGCCTTAACCCGCTCCACCACCCGCTCAGACCCTTAAAGAGATGGTAATTTCGGAGTATTTAAATACACTTAAGTATTTAAATACTTGCTCTAGTGCTCTTGGGAGGTGGTGATCTTTTGTGTATTTAAATACTCCGAAATTACCATCTCTTTAAGGGTCTGAGCGGGTGGCGGAGCGGGTTAAGGCGTACCTGTTATGCCAGTTGCTGGAAGGCTTCTGTGCTGGCTAGGGTTCGAGTCTCCTGGTGGGAAAGTGTTCTAAAGTTCTATACTTCACTCTCGTGTTTAGGAGAGTTGTGCCATATATATATATATATATATATATATATATATATATATATATATATATATATATATATATATATATATATATATATATATATATATATATATATATATATTAGTATATTTTGGTAGCAGTCTTTCCTGTAGACATATATTATTAAATATGACCGAAAAAGTAAGATTAATAATTCTAACACGAATTTTCTCAATCTTTCGTACATTACGCTTCACTGTTGGAGGTAAATTAAAAATCAATTCTCCAAAATTCATTTTTATTTCTAGTCTGACGCGACACGAGCGCAATTCGTAAAACTTATTACATTTTCAAAGACTTTAGTTCACAAATACACAACTGAATAGAACTTACGCATCTCCGATTTTATATCTACATTTGAGTGAGGTGGAAGGGGTGATGTGGCATTAACACAAGACAGAACAAGATGTGGTATTAATAGGGTATTAATTTCATCAACACAAGACAGAACAAGAGTATTAATAGGGTATTAATTTCATCAACACAAGACAGAACACGAAACAATGGATATTGAATAGAAGTGTTTGTAGAAAGCCTATTGGTCCATATTTCTTGATGCTTCTATATTGGAGCGGAGTCTTGAGGTGGGTAGAATATAGTTGTGCAATAATTGGCTGTTGATTGCTGGTGTTGACTTCTTGATGTGTAGTGCCTCGCAAACGTCAAGCCGCCTGCTATCGCTGTATCTATCGATGATTTCTGTGTTGTTTACTAGGATTTCTCTGGCGATGGTTTGGTTGTGGGTCTTGTTCTGTCTTGTGTTGATGAAATTAATACCCTATTAATACTCTTGTTCTGTCTTGTGTTGATGAAATTAATACCCTATTAATGCCACATCTTGTTCTGTCTTGTGTTAATGCCACATGACCCCTTCCACCTCACTCAAATGTAGATATAAAATCGGAGATGCGTAAGTTCTATTCAGTTGTGTATTTGTGAACTAAAGTCTTTGAAAATGTAATAAGTTTTACGAAACGCGCTCGTGTCGCGTCAGACTAAAAATAAAAATGAATTTTGGAGAATTGATTTTTGATTTACCTCCAACAGTGAAAAGAAATGTACGAAAGATTGAGAAAATTCGTGTTAGAATTATTAATCTTACTTTTTCGGTCATATTTAATAATATATATATATATATATATATATATATATATATATATATATATATATATATATATATATATATATATATATATATATATATATATATATATGTCGTACCTAGTAGCCAGAACTCACTTCTCAGCCTACTATTCAAGGCCCGATTTGCCTAATAAGCCAAGTTTTCCTGAATTAATATTTTTACTATAATTTTTTCTTATGAAATGATAAAACAGCCCTTTTCTCTATGTATGAGGTCAATTTTTTTTTATTGGAGTTAAAATTAACGTAGATATATGACCGAACTTAACCAACCCTACCTAACCTAACCTAACCTATATTTATAGGTAAGGTTAGGTTAGGTAGCCAAAAAAAGCTAGGTTAGGTTAGGTTAGGTAGGTTAGGTAGACGAAAAAACATTAATTCATGAAAACTTGGCTTATTAGGCAAATCGGGCCTTGAATAGTAGGCTGAAAAGTGCGTTCTGGCTACTAGGTACGACATATATATATATATATATATATATATATATATATATATATATATATATGTGTGTGTGTGTGTATATCACGAAAATAAACACGTGATTAAGAATGTGACAATGTCAGACCACGGAGGAAAAATGAAACAGGAAATTTCCTTAAGTACTTTCGTATATTAAATACATCTTCAGAAGGTCCAAAGGAGATGTCATCTTCAAAGAAGATGGACCAAAGGTCCATCTTCAGAAGATGGACCTTCTGAAGATGTATTTAATATACGAAAGTACTTAAGGAAATTTCCTGTTTCATTTTTCCTCCGTGGTCTGACATTGTCATATATATATATATATATATATATATATATATATATATATATATATATATATATATATATATATATATATATATATATATATATATATATATATATGTTGTACCTAGTAGCCAGAACGTAGTACTCGGCTTACTATGCAAGGCCCGATTTGCCTAATAAGCCAAGTTTTCCTGAATTAAAATATTTTCTCTAATCTTTTTCTTATGAAATGATAAAGCTACCCATTTCTTTATGTATGAGGTCAATTTTTTTTTTATTGGAGTTGAAATTAACGTAGATATATGACCGAACCTAACCAACCCTACCTAACCTAACCTAACCTATCTTTATAGGTTAGGTTAGGTAGGTTAGGTAGTTGAAAAATAATTAATTCATGAAAACTTGGCTTATTAGGCAAATCGGGCCTTGCATAGTAGGCTGAGAAGTGCGTTCTGGCTATTAGGTACGACATATATATTTATATATATATATATATATATATATATATATATATATATATATATATATATATATATATATATATATATATATATATATATATATATATATATACAATATGGGTACCACCTTTGGTGCAGTTGTAAGGCCCCATGGCCAGGGAGAAGCAGATTGGGAGCATTCAGAGAAACGTTTTTCATTTGTCCAGGATTTCTTGAGTATTTGCTTCTCCTACCACCACTATTCAATTGTGAACTATATTGTGCATGATTACCTGATTACAAAACGTGTGGCATTAACATGTACATAACAGAAACTTACAATTTCTCTCAATGTTCGCAAATAAATATGAATTTCTTCCATATTTTGCCAGAACAAGAAATAACTTAATCGTTCTCCATGTAATCATTAAGAAGGAAATTAGATACCAGGAAGATATCAGGACTCCACCGTCTTGGGAGACGTATTGCCTTTCCGTAATTTGGGTGGCAGTAAAGGCCGGCCCGCTGATTAACATGCTGGGATGCCACTGGGTGAATTACGCTCCGGGTCCAGCAGCTGTGGCTCCCCCAGCACCCGGTGGAGGGGGCTGTGGCTCCCCCTGCACCCGGGGGAGTGGGCTGTGGCTCCCCCTGCACCCGGGGGAGTGTGCTGTGGCTCCCCCTGAACCCGGGGGAGGGGGCTGTGGCTCCCCCTGAACCCGGGGGAGGGGGCTGTGGCTCCCCCTGAACCCGGGGGAGGGGGCTGTGGCTCCCCCTGAACCCGGGGAAGGGGGCTGTGGCTCCCCCAGCACCCGCTGGAAGGGACTGTTGCTCCCCCCCCCCTGCTCCAGGTAGAGGGGGCTGTGGCTCACCCAGCTCCCGGTGGAAGGGACTGTTGCTCCCCCCTGCTCCAGGTGGAGGGGGCTGTGGCTCCCCCTGCACCCGGTGGATGGGGCTGTGGCTCCCCCTGAACCCGGTGGATGGGGCTGTGGCTCCCCTTGCTCCCAGTGGAGGGGGCTGTGGCTCCCCCTGCTCAAGGGGGAGGGGGCTGTGGCTCCCCCTGCTCCCGGGGGAGGGGCTGAAGCTCCCCCAGCTCCTGGTGGAGGGGGCTGTGGCTCCCCCTGCTCCCGGTGGAGGGGGCTGTTGCTCCCCCTGCTCCCGGTGGAGGGGGCTGTCGCTCCCGCTGGAGGAGGCTGTCGCTCCCGCTGGAGGGGGCTGTGGCTTCCCCTGCTCCAGGTGGAAGGGGCTGTGGCTCCCCCTGCTCTCGGTGGAGGGGGGCTGTGGCTCCCCCTGCTCCCGGTGGAGGGGGCTGTGGCTCCCCCTGCTCCCGGTGGAGGGGGCTGTGGCTCCCCCTGCTCCCGGTGAAGGGGGCTAAGACCCCCCCAGCCCGCCTGCCCGCCAGTCAATCCGGAGTTAGGTCTCCTTAATGATGCAACTTGCCAATAACCAGTTCTCACTTACATGATGGATCGTCCCACTCCTCATTTGACTTGCCGCGACTCAGACATTACATTGATAATTATTATTGTGCGTACAATTATAAATGTAATTGTAAGCTTCGATTGATTTTTGTCTTTGTTCCTCTGTTTTGTCTCTGTAACACTGTGTTCCATATTGTGTATGTTTCTCTGGTGTTGCCTTTGGTGTTATTATACTGTCTCCGTTCTCACTCATTCTCTCGTGTTAGTGTATGTGTGTTCGTTGTTTGTGTCCTTCTTGTGTCCGTTGTTTGTGTCCATCTTGTGTTCGTTGTTTGTGTCTTTCTTGTGTTCGTTGTTTGTGTTCTTCTTGTGTTCGTTGTTTGTGTCTTTCTTGTGTTCGTTGTTTGTGTCTTTCTTGTGTTCGTTGTTTGTGTTCTTCTTGTGTTCGTTGTTTGTGTCTTTCTTGTGTTCGTTGTTTGTGTTCTTCTTGTGTTCGTTGTTTGTGTCTTTCTTGTGTTCGTTGTTTGTGTTTTTCTTGTGTTCGTTGTTTGTGTCTTTCTTGTGTTCGTTGTTTGTGTCTTTCTTGTGTTCGTTGTTTGTGTCCTTCTTGTGTTCGTTGTTTGTGTTCTTCTTGTGTTCGTTGTTTGTGTCCATCTTGTGTCCGTTGTTTGTGTCCATCTTGTGTCCGTTGTTTGTGTCTTTCTTGTGTTCGTTGTTTGTGTTCGTTGTTTGTGTCTTTCTTGTGTTCGTTGTTTGTGTCTTTCTTGTGTTCGTTGTTTGTGTCTTTCTTGTGTTCGTTGTTTGTGTCTTTCTTGTGTTCGTTGTTTGTGTCTTTCTTGTGTTCGTTGTTTGTGTTCTTCTTGTGTTCGTTGTTTGTGTCCATCTTGTGTCCGTTGTTTGTGTCCCTCGGGTCCACAGTTTGTGCCCCTCGGGTCCACAGTTTGTGTCTCTCGGGTCCACAGTTTGTGCCCCTCGGGTCCACAGTTTGTGTCCCTCGGGTCCACAGTTTGTGTCCCTCGGGTCCACAGTTTGTGCCCCTCGGGTCCACAGTTTGTGCCCCTCGGGTCCACAGTTTGTGCCCCTCGGGTCCACAGTTTGTGTCCCTCGGGTCCACAGTTTGTGCCCCTCGGGTCCACAGTTTGTGCCCCTCGGGTCCACAGTTTGTGCCCCTCGGGTCCACAGTTTGTGCCCCTCGGGTCCACAGTTTGTGCCCCTCGGGTCCACAGTTTGAGTCCCTCGGGTCCACAGTTTGTGCCCCTCGGGTCCACAGTTTGAGTCCCTCGGGTCCACAGTTTGTGTCCCTCGGGTCCACAGTTTGTGTCCCTCGGGTCCACAGTTTGAGTCCCTCGGGTCCACAGTTTGTGCCCCTCGGGTCCACAGTTTGTGCCCCTCGGGTCCACAGTTTGTGCCCCTCGGGTCCACAGTTTGTGCCCCTCGGGTCCACAGTTTGTGCCCCTCGGGTCCACAGTTTGTGCCCCTCGGGTCCGCAGTTTGTGCCCCTCGGGTCCGCAGTTTGTGCCCCTCGGGTCCACAGTTTGTGCCCCTCGGGTCCACAGTTTGTGCCCCTCGGGTCCACAGTTTGTGCCCCTCGGGTCCACAGTTTGAGTCCCTCGGGTCCACAGTTTGTGCCCCTCGGGTCCACAGTTTGAGTCCCTCGGGTCCACAGTTTGAGTCCCTCGGGTCCACAGTTTGTGCCCCTCGGGTCCACAGTTTGTGCCCCTCGGGTCCACAGTTTGTGTCTCTCGGGTCCGTAGGGTGTCGGTTGCCCCGACTTCAGTTTCTACAACAATTTTGACTCATCCAAGTGTCATTATTATTGATTTGCTGGCTCTTGTTTCAAAGAATTTCTAGCATGTTAAATAGTATTTTCCATGACCTAAAGGAGGAGTGCGCCAGCTGTTTATTATACCCTAATTAACTACACATGTTCACGCAAACACACACACACACACACACACACACACACACACACACACACACACACACACACACACACACACACACACACACACACACCAGCATGGAGTCCATATCTAGTCAAGCATAAGACTAAAATGGAAAAGGTTCAAAGGTTTGCCACCAGACTAGTACCCGAGCTGAGAGGTATGAGCTACGAGGAGAGACTACGGGAATTAAACCTCACTTCGTTGGAAGACAGAAGAGTTAGGGGGGGACATGATCACCACATTCAAGATCCTCAAGGGAATTGACAGGGTTGATAAAGACAGGCTGTTTAACACAAGGGGCACACGCACTAGGGGACACAGGTGGAAACTGAGTGCCCAAATGAGCCACAGAGATATTAGAAAGAACTTTTTTAGTGTCAGAGTGGTTGACAAATGGAATGCATTAGGAAGTGATGTGGTGGAGGCTGACTCCATACACAGTTTCAAGTGTAGATATGATAGAGCCCAATAGGCTCAGGAACCTGTACACCTGTTGATTGACAGTTGAGAGGCGGGACCAAAGAGCCAGAGCTCAACCCCCGCAAGCACAACTAGGTGAGTAACTAGGTGAGTACACACACACACACACACACATACACACACACACACACACACACACACACACACACACACACACACACACACACACACACACACACACACACACACACACAAAGGGCCTGGTAGCCTGGTGGATAGCGCGCAGGACCCATAAATCTGTGGCGCGATTTCGATTCCCGCACCAGGCAGAAACAATTGGGCAAAGTTTCTTTCACCCTGAATGCCTCTGTTACCTATCAGTAAATTGGTACCTGGGAGTTAGTCAACTGTCACGGGCTGCTTCCTGGTGTGTGGTGTGTGGTGAAAAAAAATAGTTAATTAACAGTTGATTGACAGTGGAGAGGAAGGCCGAAAGAGCAAAGCTCAACCCCCGCAAACACAACTAGGTGAATACAACTAGGTGAATACAAACACACACACACACATGTTGTTAGAGTTTATTCCAAGCAAATGTAATGTAATAAAGATAGGCGTAGGGAGCAGGAGGCCAGATACTAGGTATCAACTGGGAGATGAAATTCTTCAAGAGACAGAGAGAGAAAAAGACTTAGGGGTTGATATCACGCCAGACCTGTCTCCTGCAGCCTATATCAAGAGGATAACATTGGCGGAACATGCCAGGCTGGCCAACATAAGAACGGCATTCAGGAACTTATGTAAAGAATGTTGACCAGACCACACACTAGAAATTGAAGGGACGACGACGTTTCGGTCCGTCCTGGACCATTCTCAAGTCGATTCCCATTCTCATTCTCAATCGACTTGAGAATGGTCCAGGACGGACCGAAACGTCGTCGTCCCTTCAATTTCTAGTGTGTGGTCTGGTCAACATACTTCAGCCACGTTATTGTGACTCATCGCCTGCTTATGTAAAGAATCATTCAGAACTTTGTATACCACATATGTCAGGCCAATCCTGGAGTATGCAGCCCCAGCATGGAGTTCATATCTAGTAAAGGATAAGACCAAACTGGAAAAGGCTCAATGGTTTGCCACCAGACTAGTACCCGAGCTGAGAGGTATAAGCTACGAGGAGAGACTACGGGAATTAAACCTCATTTCGCTAGAAGACAGAAGAGTTAGGGGAGACAGGATCACCACCAAGATTCTCAAGGGAATTGATAGGGTAGATAAAGACAGGCTATTTAACACAAGGGGCACACGTACTAGGGGACACAGGTGGAAACTGAGTGCCCAAATGAGCCACAGAGATATTAGAAAGAACTTTTTTAGTGTAAGAGTGGTTGACAAATGGAATGCATTAGGCAGTGATGTGGTGGAGGCTGACTCCATACACAGTTTCAATTTCGGATATGATAGCGCCCAGTTGGCTCAGGAACCTGTACACCTGTTGTTTGACGGTTGAGAGGCGGGACCAAAGAGCCAGAGATCAACCCCCGCAAGCACAATTAGGTGAGTACATACACACACACACACACACACACACACACACACACACACACATTGGCTTGTCGGAAAGCCTTTGACACAGTACCGCATAAGAGGCTGGTACATAAGCTGGAGAGACAGGCAGGTGTAGCTGGTAAGGTGCTCCAGTGGATAAGGGAGTATCTAAGCAATAGGAAGCAGAGAGTTACGGTGAGGGGTGAGACCTCCGATTGGCGTGAAGTCACCAGTGGAGTCCCACAGGGCTCTGTACTCGGTCCTATCTTGTTTCTGATATATGTAAATGATCTCCCGGAGGGTATCGATTCATTTCTCTCAATGTTTGCGGACGATGCTAAAATTATGAGAAGGATTAAAACAGAAGAGGACTGTTTGAGGCTTCAAGAAGACCTAGACAAGCTGAAGGAATGGTCGAACAAATGGTTGTTAGAGTTTAACCCAACCAAATGTAATGTAATGAAGATAGGTGTAGGGAGCAGGAGGCCAGATACAAGGTATCATTTGGGAGAGGAAATTCTTCAGGAGTCAGAGAAGGAAAAAGACTTGGGGGTTGATATCACGCCAGACCTGTCTCCTGCAGCACATATCAAGCGGATAACATCAGCGGCATATGCCAGGCTGGCCAACATACGAACGGCATTCAGAAACTTGTGTAAAGAATCATTCAGAACTTTGTATACCACATATGTCAGGCCAATCCTGGAGTATGCAGCCCCAGCATGGAGTCCATATCTAGTCAAGGATAAGACTAAACTGGAAAAGGTTCAAAGGTTTGCCACCAGACTAGTACCCGAGCTGAGAGGTATGAGCTACGAGGAGAGACTACGGGAATTAAACCTCACTTCGCTGGAAGACAGAAGAGTTAGGGGGGACATGATCACCACATTCAAGATTCTGAAGGGGATTGATAGGGTAGATAAAGACAGTCTATTTAACACAAGGGGAACACGCACAAGGGGACACAGGTGGAAACTGAGTGCCCAAATGAGCCACAGAGATATTAGAAAGAACTTTTTTAGTGTCAGAGTGGTTGACAAATGGAATGCATTAGGGGGTGATGTGGTGGAGGCTCACTCCATACACAGTTTCAAGTGTAGATATGACAGAGCCCGATAGACTCAGGAATCTGTACACCTGTTGATTGACGGTTTAGAGGCGGGACCAAAGAGCCAGAGCTCAACCCCCGCAAGCACAACTAGGTGAGTAACTAGGTGAGTACACACACACACACACACACACTCACACACACACACACACACACACATACACACACACACACACACACACACACACACACACACACACACACACACACACAGGTCTGCGGTTAAGGAAGTTGCCATGGAAGTGGCTTCCTCTCAGGAAGCAGCTAGATGTACTAGCCGGCTGATAGAGAGAAATAGAGCAGTAGTAGTAGCAGGCATTGAAGAACAAACAGGGACCAGACCAAAGGAGCGGAGAGACAAGGACAAAAACATGATTAAAGAGATCCTTAAAGAGGTAAGGATGGAGGGAGCTGAGCGAAATGTTGAAAAGGTTTTCAGGCTTGGAAAGTACAACAAGGACAGAGACCGAATGATAAAGGTGGTCTTCATGAGCGAAATCGCGAAAGAGGAACTGCTAGCAAGGAAGTGTTGTCTAAAAGGTGTAGAGAAGTTCAAGAAAATATTCCTGCAGAGGGATATGACAAGGGAAGAGAGAATACGGACAGCAGACGCGAGGAAGGAGCGCAGGGAGAGAGAAGGAAATCAGAGTACCACAACCCAGAACCCTACAATCCCAGAGGGAAGTGGAGAACCCTCCTCAAACAGTGCAACAGCCACAGGGATTGGGGCACCACCCCCAAATTCTACCCAACAGACACCCAACCTGCCCCATCCCCTGTCAGCCCCCCACTAAGTACCCACCTAGGGCACCCTCCCCCCACCCACCCCCCTCCCCCCACTCACCCCCCTTCTCCCCCTCACCCCTCTCCCCAGGACCTCCCTTCTCCCCCATCCCCCATGCCCTCCCTTCTCCCACATGCCTTCCCGTCTCTCCCACCCCCATGCCCTCCCTTCTCCCCCTCCCCCCTAAGCCCCCCACTCTCCCCCACCCCACCTAAGTCTTCCCCTCTCCCCCACTCCCCTAAACCCTCCCCTCTTCCTCACCCACCTCAGCCCTCCCTTTTCCCTCACGCCCCCCAAGCCCTCCACCCTTTTCTCTCCCCCCAAGCCCCCCCATCTCCCCTATCCCCCACAGCCTCTCCTCCCCCCATGCTTCCCCAACCCTCCCTCTCTTACCCACCCCCTGTACCCTCCCCCTCTTATCCACCCCCTGTACCCTCCCCCTCTTATCCACCCCCTGTACCCTCCCCCTCTTATCCACCCCCTGTACCCTCCCCCTCTTATCCACCCCCTGTACCCTCCCCCTCTTATCCACCCCCTGTACCCTCCCCCTCTCCCCCACCACCCCAAGCCCTCCCTCCTCCACCAATCCCCCCGTGCCAGATCCCCCCAGCTCCCACTCACCCCAGATCCCAAAGGTCCCCCCCAGAAAAGAAGCAGAAGAGAGTCAGTTTCAGGGTGATGTACTCGAACATAGATGGGATCACAAGCAAGACAAGTGAACTAAGGGAAAGAGCACAAGAAGTTAACCCAGATGTAATCGGACTCACTGAAACAAAACTCTCTGGAATCATAACGAATGCCGTGTTTCCCCAGGAGTATACAGTAATAAGGAAAGAGAGGGAAGGTAGAGGAGGAGGCGGAGTGGCCCTACTCATGAGAAGGGAATGGAGTTTTAAGGAGATGGCCATCCCGGGCTGTGAGGAGTTCAGAGACTACATAGCAGGCACCATAACAATGGGAGGACCAAGAATAGTAGTAGCAGTAATATACAACCCTCCACCAAATGACAGGAGACCCAGTCAAGAGTATGAAAACAACAACAAGGCAGTTAACACTATAATTGAAAGGGCAGCCTCTGCTGCCTGTAGAAATAGATCCCACCTGCTCATCATGGGCGACTTCAATCACGGAAAGATTGACTGGGAGAACAAGGAACCGCATGGAGGCGAGGATACGTGGAGAGCCAAACTATTGGAGGTGGTGACAAGCAACTTTTTAACGCAGCATGTCGGAGAACCCACAAGGATGAGAGGCAATGACGAACCAGCGAGACTCGACCTAGTCTTCACTCTGAACGACTCCGACATAAGAGAAATCGGTTTTGAGGACCCAGTAGGAATGAGCGACCACAGTGTACTGGTGTTTGAGTACTTGATTGAAGAAGGGTTATTGAACTCGAGGAGGGATACCGAAACCAAAAGGTTAGCATACCGAAAGGGAAACTATGAGGGGATAAGAAAATTCCTAACAGATATAGCATGGGAAACAGAGCTCAGGGGAAAGACGGCCCAAGATATGATGGATTACATCACGCAGAAGTGCAAGGACGCAGCAAACAAGTTTGTCCCAGTCCAAAAGGAAAACAGAGAAATGAAGATGAGAAACCCATGGTTTAATCAAAGATGTAGGCTAGCTAAGCAGCAAAGTAAAAGGGCATGGAGAAACTATAGGAATAACAGGACACTGGAGAGCAGAGAAAGATACCAGAATGCCAGGAATGAATATGTCAGGATGAGAAGAGAGGCAGAAAGACAATACGAAAATGACATCGCAAGCAAGGCAAAGACTCAGCCTAAATTGTTGCATAGCCACATTAGGAGAAAAACAACAGTAAAGGAACAGGTTATGAGATTAAGGATAGGGGCGGAAGGATTCACTACAAATGACAAGGAAGTGTGTGAGGAATTGAATAAGAAATTCCAGGAGGTCTTCACCTTAGAACAAGGAGAAATTCCAGAGGTAAGTGAGGGAATAGCTAACCAGGAACCACTGGAAGAGTTTGAGATTACCAGTGGGGAAGTAAGGAAGTGTTTACTAGAGTTGGACGTGACGAAGGCTATAGGCCCAGATGGAATCTCCCCTTGGGTTCTAAAGGAAGGAGCAAGAGAACTGAGCCTACCACTCTCCATAGTGTATAACAAATCACTGGCAACAGGGGAACTGCCAGATACTTGGAAAGCAGCTAACGTAGTCCCGATATACAAGAAAGGGGATAGACAGGAGGCACTGAACTACAGGCCAGTGTCCCTAACCTGCATACCATGCAAGCTGATGGGGAAGATTGTGCGAAAAAAACTAGTGGAGCATCTGGAGCGAAGGAACTTTGTAACACAGCATCAACATGGGTTCAGGGATGGCAGGTCCTGCCTCACAGGGTTACTTGAATTCTACGACCAGGCAACAAAAATAAGGCAAGAAAGAGAAGGGTGGGCAGACTGCATATTTTTGGATTGTCAGAAAGCCTTTGATACAGTGCCACACAAGAGGCTAGTGCGAAAGTTGGAGATGCAGGCTGGAGTGAGAGGGAAGGTACTCCGGTGGATAGAGGAATACCTAAGCAACAGGAGACAACGAGTCTGTGTGAGGGGTGAGGTCTCAGATTGGCGAGACGTCACAAGTGGAGTCCCGCAGGGGTCAGTCCTTGGACCTATACTGTTTCTGGTATATGTAAATGATCTCCCAGAGGGTATAGATTCGTTCCTCTCAATGTTTGCCGACGATGCAAAAATTATGAGGAGGATTGAAACAGAGGATGATAGTAGGAGGCTACAAGATGACCTGGATAGACTGAGTGAATGGTCCAACAAATGGCTGTTGAAGTTCAACCCGAGTAAATGCAAAGTAATGAAACTAGGCAGTGGAAACAGGAGGCCAGGCACAGGATACAGAATAGGAGATGAAGTACTTAATGAAACAGACAGAGAGAAAGATCTAGGAGTTGATATCACACCAAACCTGTCTCCTGAAGCCCACATAAAGAGAATAACGTCTGCGGCATATGCGAGGCTGGCTAACATCAGAACGGCGTTCAGGAACCTGTGTAAGGAATCATTCAGAATCTTGTACACCACATATGTAAGACCAATCCTGGAGTATGCGGCCCCAGCATGGAGCCCGTACCTTGTCAAGCACAAGACGAAGCTGGAAAAAGTCCAAAGGTATGCTACTAGACTAGTCCCAGAACTAAGAGGCATGAGTTATGAGGAAAGGCTGCGGGAAATGCACCTCACGACACTGGAAGACAGAAGAGTAAGGGGGGACATGATCACAACCTACAAAATCCTCAGGGGAATCGACCGGGTAAACAAGGATGAACTTTTCAACACTGGTGGGACGCGAACAAGGGGACACAGGTGGAAGCTGAGTACCCAAATGAGCCACAGAGACGTTAGAAAGAACTTTTTCAGTGTCAGAGTAGTTAGCAAATGGAATGCATTAGGAAGTGATGTGGTGGAGGCTGACTCCATTCACAGTTTCAAATGTAGATATGATAGAGCCCAATAGGCTCAGGAATCTGTACACCAGTTGATTGACGGTTGAGAGGCGGGACCAAAGAGCCAGAGCTCAACCCCCGCAAGCACAATTAGGTGAGTACAATTAGGTGAGTACACACACAAAGGGCCTGGTAGCCTGGTGGATAGCGCGCAGGACCCGTAAATCTGTGGCGCGATTTCGATTCCCGCACCAGGCAGAAACAATTGGGCAAAGTTTCTTTCACCCTGAATGCCTCTGTTACCTATCAGTAAATTGGTACCTGGGAGTTAGTCAACTGTCACGGGCTGCTTCCTGGTGTGTGGTGTGTGGTGAAAAAAAATAGTTAATTAACAGTTGATTGACAGTGGAGAGGAAGGCCGAAAGAGCAAAGCTCAACCCCCGCAAACACAACTAGGTGAATACAACTAGGTGAATACAAACACACACACACACATGTTGTTAGAGTTTATTCCAAGCAAATGTAATGTAATAAAGATAGGCGTAGGGAGCAGGAGGCCAGATACTAGGTATCAACTGGGAGATGAAATTCTTCAAGAGACAGAGAGAGAAAAAGACTTAGGGGTTGATATCACGCCAGACCTGTCTCCTGCAGCCTATATCAAGAGGATAACATTGGCGGAACATGCCAGGCTGGCCAACATAAGAACGGCATTCAGGAACTTATGTAAAGAATGTTGACCAGACCACACACTAGAAATTGAAGGGACGACGACGTTTCGGTCCGTCTTGGACCATTCTCAAGTCGATTCCCATTCTCATTCTCAATCGACTTGAGAATGGTCCAGGACGGACCGAAACGTCGTCGTCCCTTCAATTTCTAGTGTGTGGTCTGGTCAAAATACTTCAGCCACGTTATTGTGACTCATCGCCTGCTTATGTAAAGAATCATTCAGAACTTTGTATACCACATATGTCAGGCCAGTCCTGGAGTATGCAGCCCCAGCATGGAGTTCATATCTAGTAAAGGATAAGACCAAACTGGAAAAGGCTCAATGGTTTGCCACCAGACTAGTACCCGAGCTGAGAGGTATAAGCTACGAGGAGAGACTACGGGAATTAAACCTCATTTCGCTAGAAGACAGAAGAGTTAGGGGAGACAGGATCACCACCAAGATTCTCAAGGGAATTGATAGGGTAGATAAAGACAGGCTATTTAACACAAGGGGCACACGTACTAGGGGACACAGGTGGAAACTGAGTGCCCAAATGAGCCACAGAGATATTAGAAAGAACTTTTTTAGTGTAAGAGTGGTTGACAAATGGAATGCATTAGGCAGTGATGTGGTGGAGGCTGACTCCATACACAGTTTCAATTTCGGATATGATAGCGCCCAGTTGGCTCAGGAACCTGTACACCTGTTGTTTGACGGTTGAGAGGCGGGACCAAAGAGCCAGAGATCAACCCCCGCAAGCACAATTAGGTGAGTACATACACACACACACACACACACACACACACACACACACACACACACAAATTGGATTGTCGGAAAGCCTTTGACACAGTACCGCATAAGAGGCTGGTACATAAGCTGGAGAGACAGGCAGGTGTAGCTGGTAAGGTGCTCCAGTGGATAAGGGAGTATCTAAGCAATAGGAAGCAGAGAGTTACGGTGAGGGGTGAGACCTCCGATTGGCGTGAAGTCACCAGTGGAGTCCCACAGGGCTCTGTACTCGGTCCTATCTTGTTTCTGATATATGTAAATGATCTCCCGGAGGGTATCGATTCATTTCTCTCAATGTTTGCGGACGATGCTAAAATTATGAGAAGGATTAAAACTGAAGAGGACTGTTTGAGGCTTCAAGAAGACCTAGACAAGCTGAAGGAATGGTCGAACAAATGGTTGTTAGAGTTTAACCCAACCAAATGTAATGTAATGAAGATAGGTGTAGGGAGCAGGAGGCCAGATACAAGGTATCATTTGGGAGAGGAAATTCTTCAGGAGTCAGAGAAGGAAAAAGACTTGGGGGTTGATATCACGCCAGACCTGTCTCCTGCAGCACATATCAAGCGGATAACATCAGCGGCATATGCCAGGCTGGCCAACATACGAACGGCATTCAGAAACTTGTGTAAAGAATCATTCAGAACTTTGTATACCACATATGTCAGGCCAATCCTGGAGTATGCAGCCCCAGCATGGAGTCCATATCTAGTCAAGGATAAGACTAAACTGGAAAAGGTTCAAAGGTTTGCCACCAGACTAGTACCCGAGCTGAGAGGTATGAGCTACGAGGAGAGACTACGGGAATTAAACCTCACTTCGCTGGAAGACAGAAGAGTTAGGGGGGACATGATCACCACATTCAAGATTCTGAAGGGGATTGATAGGGTAGATAAAGACAGTCTATTTAACACAAGGGGAACACGCACAAGGGGACACAGGTGGAAACTGAGTGCCCAAATGAGCCACAGAGATATTAGAAAGAACTTTTTTAGTGTCAGAGTGGTTGACAAATGGAATGCATTAGGGGGTGATGTGGTGGAGGCTGACTCCATACACAGTTTCAAGTGTAGATATGACAGAGCCCGATAGGCTCAGGAATCTGTACACCTGTTGATTGACGGTTGAGAGGCGGGACCAAAGAGCCAGAGCTCAACCCCCGCAAACACAACTAGGTGAGTACAACTAGGTGAGTACACACACACATTCACACACAGACACACACATTTTAGGGGGCCTGACGGCTGAGTGGACAGCGCACGGGATCCTTAGTACTAAGGGGTCAGGGGATCGATCCACGGCGATAGCGGAAAACAAATAGGCAGAGTTTCTTTCACCCTAATGCACCTGTTACCTAGCAGTAAATAGGTATCTGCGAGTTAGCCAGGTGTTTATCTGTCGTTGTCATCGTCATATGATCGTTGATTGACAGTTGTGAGGCGGGCGGAAAGAACAGACCTCTACCCCCGCAAGCTAGGTGAATACAACTAGGTGAATACACACAGGGTCTTACGGCTGAGTGATCAGTGTCCGGTAGTCGTAGTTGAGAGACACGGGGTGATGTTCTTCCAGCCGTGAGAAAGATAGAACAAGTATGATTGATGCCTCTAATTGGCTAGTATAAGATAGGAACCTGGCAGTTAGTTGTTGCGGGTTATGTCATGGGGATGTAGACTAGGTGGGGATACCCGGTGTGGCCCGGATCTCTCTGTCCTCTATGTGTCATCTATCTATCCAACCAAAACTTTACATCCCTCTATCCATCTATTTTTTCATCTAAACTTCAGTATATCCGCCAATTCATCAATATATCCATCTATCCATTTATTTATATTTCATCTATCTTTCAAACTCATCCATCTATTTGTCCATCTATTCATGTAAGTTGTTCATGAGTCGGCTGCTGCCTAGCCCTCATAACCTGGCGAAATCCAATACTTTCACTGAGCTGGCTGCGTTGTCGTCCGCCTCTCACGACGTCACAGGGTGCAATAACGCCCACCTGCAGGGACAAGCGCCACTCAGATGCTCCCGCCAAGTCACGTGACCTCAGGTCGCTTCCTGAATGGTCATGTCTGCTAGTGTGTGACCAATCGCCTCTTTTCCATCCGGGAATTTCGGTGTCGTGGCTCCTCTCTGATTCTTGGCGGGAAAAAGTCTCTATTTTGGGCAGGGGGGAAGGGGAGGGGGGGGGGGATCGGGCATCTTGGTCAAAGGGCTAGGCTTGACTGCCTCCCATTAACGATACTTAAAACTTATATTATTTCATAATCAATCTTCTTTACCTCCCCCCTAACCATTAAATAAATCTTTAATACATGTACCTATACAGACACACACACTCACACACACACACGCGCGCGCGAGCACATGATGAACCAGCTAGACTCAACTTGATATTCACCCTCAATGAGTCAGAAATAAGGGAAGTCAAAATTGAAGCCCCCATAGGAATGAGTGACCATAGTGTACTGACCTTTGAGTATTTGGTGGAGGTAGGAATAACCTATCCAATGATGGGATCGGAGGGAAAAAGACTGAATTACCGAAGAGGAAAATATGACGAAATGAGGAACTTCCTCAGGAGAATACCATGGGAAACAGAACTTAGAGACAAGAATGTGCAGGACATGATGGATTTTGTCACCCAGAAATGCTAGGAAGCTGCAGACTGGTTTATCACTGTCCAAAAGGAGAAAAACGAAAAACAACAGAAAAATTCATGGTTCAACCAGGAATGTAAGGTAGCGAAGCAACTGAGTAAAAGAACATGGAGAAACTACAGAAATAACAGAACACCGGAGAACAGGGAGAGATACCAGAGGGCCAGAAATGAGTACCTCAGAGTGAGGAGGGAAGCAGAGAGACAGTTTGAAAATGACATAGCGAGAAAAGCCAAGACCCAACCAAAGCTGCTCAGCAGCCACATCAGGAGAAAAACAGCAGTGAAGGAACAAGTGATGAAACTGAGAAAAGGGGAGAACAGATACACAGAGAATGACAAAGAGGTGTGCGAAGAACTCAACAAGAGATTCCAGGAGGTCTTCACAATAGAACAATGAGAAGCCCCTGCACTAAATGAGGAGGAGGCAAACCAAGCAACCTTGGAGGAATTTGACCTCGCTAGTGATGGGGTCAAAAGGCGTCTGCTGGAGCTGGATGTGACAAAGGCTGTTGGGCCTGACAGAATCTCACCATGGATACTAAAGGAAGGTGCAAAAGCACTAAGTGTGTCATTCTCTATGGTGTGTAAGAGGTCCCTGGAAACATGGAAACAGGAGAATTACCAGAAAGTTGGAAGACAGCTATTATAGTCCCAATATACAGGAAGGGTGACAAGCAAGAGACGCTGAACTACAGGCCAGTTTCCTTAACTTGTGTATCATGCAAGGTGATAGAGAAGATCGTGAGGAAAAGGCATGTAGAGCATCTGGAAGG
The DNA here is from genome assembly GCF_040958095.1 of Procambarus clarkii. Lineage (NCBI taxonomy): Eukaryota > Metazoa > Arthropoda > Malacostraca > Decapoda > Cambaridae > Procambarus > Procambarus clarkii. The sequence continues at coordinate 28,754,010 of NC_091174.1, forward strand.
AAATAACTTTGTAACGCACCACCAACATGGGTTCAGGGATGGTAAATCGTGCCTCACGGGCTTAATAGAATTCTATGACCAGGAAACAAAAATTAGGCAGGAAAGAGAAGGGTGGGTTGACTGCTTTTTCCTAGACTGCCTGAAAGCCTTTGATACAGTACCCCATAAAAGGCTGATAAAAAAGTTGGAGCAACAGGCAGGAGTAAAAGGGAAGGTGCTCCAGTGGATAAGGGAGTACTTAAGCAACAGGAAACAGCGAGTAACGGTGAGGGGGAAGACATCAGAGTGGCGAGATGTCACCAGCGGAGTCCCACAGGGCTAAGTACTTGGACCCATCCTGTTTCTAATATATGTAAACGATCTTCCGGAAGGTATAGATTCGTTCCTCTCAATGTTTGCTGATGATGCAAAAATTATGAGAAGAATCAAGACGGATGAAGATAGACAGAGACTATAGGATGACCTGGACAAACTGGAGGAATGGTCTAGAAAATGTCTGCTAAAGTTCAACTCAGGAAAGTGTAAGGTAAAAAATTAGGCGAAGGGAGCAGGAGGCTGAACACAAGGTATAATCTGGGAGGTGAAATCCTGCAACAGTCCAATAGAGAGAAAGATCTGGGGGTTGATATCACACCGAACCTGTCCCCAGAGGCCCACATCAAAAGAGTATCATCAGCGGCATATGCTAGACTGGCCAACATAAGAACTTCCTTTAGAAACTTAAAGTAAGGAATCGTTCAGGACCTTGTATACCACTTATGTAAGACCAATCCTGGTATATGCAGCTCAAGCCTGGAGTCCATACCTAATTAAACACTAGACAACGTTAGAGATAGTTCAGCGGTATGCCACCAGGCTCGTCCCGGAACTGAGAGGAATGGGCTACGAGGAAAGGCTAAAGGAGCTGAACCTCAAATCCATGGAAAACAGAAGAGTAAGGGGAGACATGATAACCACCTACAAAATTCTCAGGGAAATTGACAGGGTGGACAAAGACAAACTCTTCAGCACGGGTGGGACACAGGGACAACAAGGGGACACAGGTGGAAATTTAGTACCCAGATGAGCCACAGAGACGTTAGAAAGAATTTTTTCAGTGTCAGAGTAGTTAACAAATGGAATGCACTAGGAAGTGATGTGGTGGAGGCTGACTGCATACACAGTTTCAATTGTAAAAAGGATAGAGCCCAGTAGGTTCAGGAATCTGTACACCAGTTGATTGACAGTTAAGAGGCGGGACCAAAGAGCCAAAGCTCAACCCCCGCAAGCACAACTAGGTGAGTAGAATTTGGTGAGTACACACACACACACACACACACACACACACACACACACACACACACACACACACACACACACACACACACACACACACACACACACAGTTAACACTATAATTGAGAGGGCAGCCTCTGCTGCCTGTAGAAATAGATCCCACCTGCTCATCATGGGCGACTTCAATCACGGAAAGATTGACTAGGAGAACAAGGAACCGCATGGAGGCGAGGATACGTGGAGAGCCAAACTATTGGAGGTGGTGACAAGCAACTTTTTAATCCAGCATGTCGGAGAACCCAAAAGGATGAGAGGCAATGACGAACCAGCGAGACTCGACCTAGTCTTCACTCTGAACGCCTCCGACATAAGAGAAATCGGTTTTGATGACCCAGTAGGAATGAGCGACCACAGTGTACTGGTGTTTGAGTACTTGATTGAAGAAGGGTTATTGAACTCGAGGAGGGATACCGAAACCAAAAGGTTAGCATACCGAAAGGGAAACTATGAGGGGATAAGAAAATTCCTAACAGTTATAGCATGGGAAACAGAGCTCAGGGGAAAGACGGCCCAAGATATGATGGATTACATCACGCAGAAGTGCAAGGACGCAGCAAACAAGTTTGTCCCAGTCCAAAAGGAAAACAGAGAAATGAAAATGAGAAACCCATGGTTTAATCAGAGATGTAGGCTAGCTAAGCAGCAAAGTAAAAGGGCATGGAGAAACTATAGGAATAACAGGACACTGGAGAGCAGAGAAAGATACAAGAATGCCAGGAATGAATATGTCAGGATGAGAAGAGAGGCAGAAGGACAATACGAAAATGACATCGCAAGCAAGGCAAAGACTCAGCCTAAATTGTTGCATAGCCACATTAGGAGAAAAACAACAATAAAGGAACAGGTTATGAAATTAAGGATCAGGGCGGAAGGATTCACTACAAATGACAAGGAAGTGTGTGAGGAATTGAATAAGAAATTCCAAGAGGTCTTCACCTCATAGCAAGGAGAAATTCCAGAGGTAAGTGAGGGAATAGCTAACCAGGAACCACTGGAAGACTGAGATTACCAACGGGGAAGTAAGGAAGTGTTTACTAGAGTTGGATGTGACAAAGACTATAGGCCCAGATGGAATCTCCCCTTGGGTTCTAAAGGAAGGATCAAGAGAACTGTGCCTACCACTCTCCATAGTGTATAACAAATCACTGGCAACAGGGGAACTGCCAGATATTTGGAAAGCAGCTAACGTAGTCCCGATATACAAGAAAGGGGATAGACAGGAGGCACTGAACTACAGGCCAGTGTCCCTAACCTGCATACCATGCAAGCTGATGGAGAAGATTGTGCGAAAAAAACTAGTGGAGCATCTGGAGCGAAGGAACTTTGTAACACAGCAACAACATGGGTTCAGGGAAGGCAGGTCCTGCCTCACAGGGTTACTTGAATTCTACGACAAGGCAACAAAAATAAGGCAAGAAAGAGAAGGGTGGGCAGACTGCATATTTTTGGATTGTCAGAAAGCCTTTGATACAGTGCCACACAAGAGGCTAGTGCGAAAGTTGGAGATGCAGGCTGGAGTGAAAGGGAAGGTACTCCGGTGGATAGAGGAGTACCTAAGCAACAGGCGACAGCGAGTCTGTGTGAGGGGTGAGGTCTCAGATTGGCGAGACGTCACAAGTGGAGTCCCGCAGGGGTCAGTCCTTGGACCTATACTGTTTCTGGTATATGTAAATGATCTCCCAGAGGGTATAGATTCGTTCCTCTCATTGTTTGCCGACGATGCAAAAATTATGAGGAGGATTGAAACTGAGGATGATAGTAGGAGGCTACAAGATGACCTGGATAGACTGAGTGAATGTTCCAACAAATGGCTGTTGAAGTTCAACCCGAGTAAATGCAAAGTAATGAAACTAGGCAGTGGAAACAGGAGGCCAGGCACAGGATACAGAATAGGAGATGAAGTCCTTAATGAAACAGTCAGAGAGAAGGATCTATGAGTTGATATCACACCAAACCTGTCTCCTGAAGCCCACATAAAGAGAATAACGTCTGCGGCATATGCGAGACTGGCTAACATCAGAACGGCGTTCAGGAACCTGTGTAAGGAATCATTCAGAATCTTGTACACCACATATGTAAGACCAATCCTGGAGTATGCGGCCCCAGCATGGAGCCCGTACCTTGTCAAGCACAAGACGAAACTGGAAAAAGTCCAAAGGTATGCTACTAGACTAGTCCCAGAACTAAGAGGCATGAGTTATGAGGAAAGGCTGCGGGAAATGCACCTTACGACACTGGAAGACAGAAGAGTAAGGGGGGACATGATCACAACCTACAAAATCCTCAGGGCAATCGACCGGGTAAACAAGGATGAACTATTCAACACTGGTGGGACGCGAACAAGGGGACACAGGTGGAAGCTGAGTACCCAAATGAGCCACAGAGACGTTAGAAAGAACTTTTTCAGTGTCAGAGTAGTTAGTAAATGGAATGCACTAGGAGGTGATGTGGTGAAGGCTGACTCCATACACAGTTTCAAATGTAGATATGATAGGCTCAGGAATCTGTACACCAGTTGATTAACGGTTGAGAGGCGGGACCAAAGAGCCAGAGCTCAACCCCCGCAAGCACAATTAGGTGAGTACAATTTGGTGAGTACACACACACACACAAACACACACACACACACACACACACACACACACACACACACACACACACAGACACACACACACACACACACACACACACACACACACACACACACACACACACACACACACACAACCACACACACCCAAAACCAGGTATCTATAAAGAGATCTTGACTTACCTTCACAGGAACACATCCAATCACAAACCTATACACATAATAGCACCGGAATTAGATTTTTCTCATTTCCTTGTGGCAGAAGCGAGGCCGGACCGTCGGTGTGCGGCAGTTGAGGACGAAATTGGTGATCGTGTCGGGGATAATGAATGGTGCCCTCCCTGCTCCCCTCCCTCTGGCAAATTAGATCTTTCCCCCATCCCTCACTGACTTCCTTCCCCCACCCCTCGCTGACTCCCTTCTCTCACCCCTTCCCCCTCCCCCTCGGAACCCCCTCCCACCGCTCACCGCCCACAGCAACCCATTTCCTACAGCCGATTACAGGGGCCAAATTGCTATTGTCATCCAGTGAGGACTGGCGCGGCATTTAATAATGCAGCGAAGGATTGCTTCATTAGATGCGTCCCGATCCTTGTCGCGTCTCTCTGGGGGGAACTCTGGAGTTTTTTGTCCTGGCAATGTATTGCTCCTAAATTGTTACGTTGCTGGTGGTGTTACTTTACGTGTGTTAGTGACTTAACTGGCAGATTTATAGCGTAGAGAGCGGGAGAATTTGGTTTGTTTTGGTTTCACTTATAATTATTGCTAGTAACGCAGGCCATTGTTGCAATTAAACAATGAGTATTTAGCAAGAAATTATATTTATGCGCTATTTTCCAGTCGAAGTTTCCTCCCACCTTATATTATGGTAGCTGTGTGACGGAAGGCTATGACTATAGAGACTGCTAAATATTTATCCTACAAAAGACATAGAAAACGTGTTTTGGACAATACAGAGAACAGTGTTGAGTGTGTCCAAACTTGCACCACCGACGGGGTGAGGATTATAGGTGTACCCGGGAGACTGTTGAGTGTATGACGAGTGTGGCGGAGACTCAGCCACGGAGGTCCCTTCTCTCCACACTCCATGCTAACACGATTTTTTTTTTCTTTTTTTTTTGTATTATTTTCTACCACAGACGTGGCCACATATTTACAATGCTAACCAGCATATATACATTTTTTTCTGTCCTCCATGGACAGGGTTAGAGAAGTGTTAAACATATAGTTCAAGGGTTTATTGAACACTCAACCACAGAAGGTGATTCGGTGCTTTTAAAATGCTAAGCTAACCTACATACGTAAATACATAGATACACAGATTTACGTATCCCCTACATAAAGTATTAGATGTGTCTTTTAGCTAACACGAGTAGCACCTAACCAGTCAGCCCCTTCCAGCAAGCGTTCCCAACGTCAGGAAATGGTCGTACCAAAGTGCCTTATCCTAACTTACCAATGGATACACGATAAGAAAACGTTTCATTATGTCAATTTCGCGAGGCACTACTATTTGCTTGTACGACAGTTGTTAGCCTTAGACAAATTATGCGTCAAAATGCGACCGACGTCTGTTAGGAGGACAGATTTAACGAGGAGTCCTCTGACTCGTTGTGGAGTACGTTAGATATTACTTGTGAGACGTCCTTGTAACGAGAGAGCACTACGTAGTAGAAGACATAACACCATAACAGCCACAAGGGCGCGGCGCCAGACAGTAGCTTGCAAAGACGAAAGGAAATTCACACCTCGGAGAAGCTAGCCAAGGGACAGGTCATTTCGGGTCAACTGTGACGTGGTCACGAGGTTGTAAGATACGATGCCGCCATGCTAATCCACGGAGACTAACTCTTCCCTGTCGAAAAACGACCACAAAACCACACATTAGAGAGCTAGAGCAGGAGATCACGTCCTGGACAGAACAAGGAGAGAAGGGGTGTAGGGAGGAGTGTGTTTGGGGCTCCAGGAAGGACATCGTCTCAAGGTCACGTGGATCAACTGTGAGATCCGTGTAAGATCGCCTCACTTGTACCCTGCACCTTACCATTCCCTTACCTTTGCTTCTGTTAAGGAACATATTTAAGAATTGTCTTTTTAATGTGTTTAAAAAAGTCATAATTTCAGGAGTCATTCCAGTGTGTATTGATGGTTCCTGCCTTAGTGATATTGGGCTTACCGTCCCCTTTGACCCCTAGTGATCTAGTGCTCTTAATTATCAAGTACTCATTCCTCGTCAGACCCTCAGTGAGGTGTGTCAGTACTAGAGTGTCTAGCCTTGCTCCCGTTTATTTTATAGCCGTCTCCAAGTGCTTTCAGGATTATTCGAGTGACAGGCCAGGAGCCTTGTACCATTCATGTGTTCCTTACACCTGTCCCAGTGGGATATTATACATATACAAGTCATACGGTACTCTCCCTCCGGTTCCCTGTCCGGGAAACCCTACTATAATAATGGTTACAGTTTCGTCATTACTCTCTCTCTCTCTCTCTCTCTCTCTCTCTCTCTCTCTCTCTCTCTCTCTCTCTCTCTCTCTCTCTCTCTCTCTCTCTCTCTCTCTCTCTCTCTCTCTCTCTCCCTCCTTCCCTCACCCCCATCCACTCTGACCATTGGAGACAAAGTGCCAGCATAAAAGTGTTCGTCTCTGAGGACCAAGTGAAAACTTGCAACATCAACTATTCTGAAAACGAGAAAGTTTCCCAGCCAAAGGTATATGCTAACTAAATTATCTCTCAGTTATTATATTTAACACAGACATGCAAATTCTATCAAAGCATCTCCACGTGCTTCCCTCTGCTGCACACCATTAAAACTTACGAGGCTGAAGTACGATTTTATTTCGCTTGATAACGATTAAGATTGAAGACATCAGACAATTCTTGTAGCTTAATGTCGCTATCAAGACTTACAGCCACAACTGGGAGGTGTTAACAAGCATAGCGGATTGGCTGCATTGTTATTCCCACGTTATTAAATTTGGAGGGAAGATAAGACTTGCACCTTTGGGAGGAAGTGCTAGTGGTTGTGCCTGAGGAGACTAGGACGGTCTGAGAGAGGGCACAGGAGAGTAAATAGTCACCTCCTATCGCCTTCACCTTGTGGCCACTATAGTGCGTTGTTTAAGGTGGTTGTCTGTATATGCAGATATGACATTTATCTCCCAGCCACATAAAGTATATATATATATATATATATATATATATATATATATATATATATATATATATATATATATATATATATATATATATATATATATATATATATATATATATATTTATATATATATATATATATATATATATATATATATATATATATATATATATATATATATATATATATATATGACAATGTCAGACCAGGGAGGAAAATGAAACAGGAATTTCCTTAAGTACTTACGTATATTAAATACATTCCTTCTGAAGATGTATTTAATATACGAAAGTACTTAAGGAAATTCCTGTTTCATTTTCCTCCGTGGTCTGACATTGTCACATTCTTAATCACGTGTTTATTTTCGTGATATACACTCACACATATATATATATATATATATATATATATATATATATATATATATATATATATATATATATATATATATATATATATATATATATATATATATATATATATGTTGTACCTAGTAGCCAGAACGCTGTTCTTGGCCTAATATGCAAGGCTCGATTTGCCTAATAAGTCAAGTTTTCCTGAATTTCTCTATTTTTCGAATTCTTTTCTTATTAAATGATAAAGCTATCCATTTCATTATGTATGAGTTAATTTTGTTATATATAAGTTATAACTAACGTAGATATGTGACCGAACCTAACCTACCCTACCTAACCTAACCTACCTACCTAACCTAAAATATTGAGAAAATTCGGGTTAGAATTATTAATCTTACCTTTTCGGTCATATTCAACAACATATGTTTACAAGAAAGACTGTTACCAAAATATACTAATATTAAAACGCACGACCCAGCAGCATGAAACCTAGCCTCCACGATAAAATATCGCCAAGATTTGATTCGACATCAGATACTCAAGGTAGAGAATGAGATCGAGCACAGCAAAACGCAACTACTCAATGCTACAAACCAATGGAGAAACAGCAACATCGACGACGACCTCCACACTCGCATCAACCAACACCTCGACATCCTCACAGATCGACATTACCACAGCAACAAACACTATTTGGACAAACTGACAACACTATTTGGAGGACCCATGGCGATTCCATGACCTAGAGATGGCTTCTTAAAGCTTGCTGTAATCAACCTCACTGAGGACCAAATCACTCTCTTAAATCTGGGTATAAACTGTCACGTTATGTCCAGATCGAGTGAGATGGCCCGGAAAGTGGAGTTGGAGATCCTGTTGGACGACATATTCGACCTCGAGAAGCAAAAGATGGTGACCACTAAAGACACCTTGCAAGCAGAACTTATTGCAGAAGGAGGAAAGATTCGAGGTATCTACAGAAGCACCATACTGTCCCCCGAGCTCAAAGCGGCAGCTAAGAGCCTTCGTGAGAACAAGGAGATAGTCGTCAGGAGAGGTGACAAGTCGCCAATATAAGTCATTTTTAAAAAAGACGAATATCTGGCGAAAATGAACCTCATACTCTCGTACCAAATCAAATTCCAAAGGGTAACGAAGGACACTACAGCCGAATTGAAAACGAAAGTAAACAGATAGATCAAAACTGTGATACCAAGAAATCCGGACTCCACCTGCCAAAAGTTGTTGAGGAATACAAACCTGTGTATGACTATGTAAATCTCAAGACCAACAAGCCTGGAAACCCACTTCGGCCAATCATCGGCCAGATACCCACACCCACATATAGACTGGCTAAACGACTCAACGGGTTGCTGACTCCTGACGTACCTTGTGATTTTAGCCTGAAGTTTCCCAAGGAATTTGTTGACCTACTACGGGGAGCGCCGGCCACGGGGATAAGAGCCTCGTTGGATGTAGAGTCACTCTTTACCAACGTGCCGGTGGACGAAACAATCGGGATGATAGCAGACAGAGTGTATCGTGACCTAGCTAGCACTCCTCTTGACATGCCAGAAAACACACTTAGGAAACTACTCCAAGCCTGCACTAAAGAAGCACCCTTCTTGAACCCGGATGGGCACATGTATAAGCACGTAGATGGGGTCGCCATGGGTTCTTCCCTAGGTGTCTTGTTTGGGAACTTCTACATGGCTACCATCGAGCAGAGGGTCTTAGTTGACATGGACTTGAAACCCGCCAATATACTGCAGGTATGTTGACGACATTTTTATGCAGGAACCTAATGCCAGTTGTCTACAGCAGCTGAAGGAGGCATTTGAGCGGAATTATGTGTTGAGCTTCACTTACGAGATGGAGAATAATGGGAAGCTGCCCTTTCTGGATGTAACAGTCACGGAAAGGAGCGAAGGCTTCCACACTGCAGTCTACACTAAGGAAACCACCATAGGAATGTGCCTCAATGCCAAGAGTGACTGCCCAGACAGGTACAAGAGGAGTATTCTCTTGTACCTCTGAAGAGTCAACCAACACAACACTTGTACTCCCTATTAGACTATTTTACAGGCACTTCTTTTCGACAGCTCATAAAACAGGGGAAAGGGTCCTGAAAGATATTGTTGATAGGAACGTTATCCCTACAGACAAAAATCAGAAAATACAATTGACAATTTATTATAAAACCAAAAAAATGGTAAATGTACTCATGAAAAACTCTCCAGATACCCAGCAGAACGCCTTAAAGGAGACCAGCGTCGTCTATGCCTTTAAATGCCCACTTGGGGACTGTAAGACCCCCAAAAAACTATATAAGAAACTTTCTTAAATATATATATATATATATATATATATATATATATATATATATATATATATATATATATATATATATATATATATATATATATTTTTTTAATAAAAAAAATATGGAAGGGAGTACCACATCTAGCTGGAAGAAGGGGGACCCATAGCCTCGGAGGAAACCACGCATAACGCATTAGAGGGAATGTTTAGATCCCCTCCAATACAGTTTCTGTGTGCTTTTCTCCTACCACCCCCTTCCTTTTTTATTTTTTGTGCTTATATATATATATATATATATATATATATATATATATATATATATATATATATATATATATATATATATATATATATATGTTTCATTGAATATGACCGCATATTCTGTATTTATTATTTTCTGGTTTAGGGCTTCTATCCCTCTAACTATTTTCTTAGCATCAGGGCTTAATTGGAATAGGAGTTCTCCAAAACTCATTTTCGTAATTTTAAGGTGAAGAAAAGAAGTGATTTACTATAGAGTGTATTACACTTATTTGTATAATTTGCACGACGTTTCGAACCTCCATGGTTCATTCTCAAGTGAACAGATCTTACAATACTAGTTGATTTTATACCCGCATTAGGTCAGGTGATAATACAATGAAGGTGAAAAACATGGGGGGATACATAAAAAGATACATTGAAAGCATCTATGGGATGAAATATCTAGAGCATCTAGATCTAACAGTATTTATGTCATGGGTGACTTTAATTTTAGCGGAATAAACTGGTTGAACAAAACAGGGAATAGTGAAGCAGAAGATTTTCTAGAATTAATTGACGATTGCTTTCTTACGCAACACATTAAGGAACCAACACGGGAAAATAATATTTTAGATTTAGTGTTAACTAACAGGGAAACGCAAATTAATGACATCGAAATAGGGAGTGAGCTAGGGAGCAGTGATCACAAAGAAATCAGATTTAGCATAGAATGGAATAGACCAGTAGGAGAAAATTCTGTTAAAGTGCCAGATTTTCGAAAAGCTGATTTTAATAGCCTAAGAAATTTTTTGGGTCAAATTGATTGGAAAGGCTTGGGTATGGGGTGTGGGCCGGTCTTGGAGCGAGACATGAACCCAGCGATAGGTGACTTAAATGGGGATTTCGATGTGGATTCAATATATAACTTATTTAAGAATATTCTAAACAAAGCACAGGAACGTAGTATACCATACAAATTGAATAGATCGTATACTAATGACCCAAAGTGGATAACAAAGAATTTGAAGAACCTTATAGGTAAAAAGAGAGCTTGGTACAAAAGGATTAAAAATGGGGAGGTCACTTTAGAACAGGAATTCGTACAACTGGTTAGAAATGTTAAAAAAGAGATAAGGAAAGCAAAAAGAAACTATGAAGTTCGCATAGCAGGGCAAGCAAAGACAAATCCTAAAGGGTTTTTTCAGTTATATCGTACTAAGACTAGGGAAAGGATAGGTCCATTAAAAACTGAGACAGGTCAAATAACAGATAGTGATGAAGAGATGAGTAGTATTTTTAATAAATATTTTGTATCTGTATTTACTAAAGAGGAACTTAACAATATGCCTTCAGCCGAACAAGTCTATGTGGGTGGGGACGAGGACAGGTTGACGAGTTTAGCAGTTACCAGGGAGGATGTTCTTAAACAAATAGTAAAACTCAAACCAAACCTTCATCCAGGGCCGGATGAAGTGTTTACTAGGGTGCTTAAAGAATGCAAAGAGGAGCTTTGTGACCCACTGTCAACCATATTTAATAAATCAATAGAGTCAGGCAGAGTGCCAGAGTTTTGGAAAGTTGCTAATGTGATACCAGTTTTTAAGAAAGGAGATAGATCACTTGCGTCTAACTATCGACCAATTAGCCTAACGTCTATTGTGGGAAAGTTACTCGAATCTATAATAGCAAATAAAATTCGTCTTCATCTTGAAAAACATAAATTAATAATTGAGTCGCAACATGGTTTTATAAATGGCCGTTCATGTTTAACAAATTTGTTATCTTTTTATTCTAGCATTGTTGAGGCAGTTGATAGTGGTAAGGATTGCGATGTTGTATACCTTGACTTTAGCAAAGCTTTTGATACAGTGCCACATGAAAGACTGATTAAAAAAATAGAGTCTCATGGTATTGGGGGTGCTATATTAAGCTGGATTAGGGCATGGCTATACCAAAGGAAACAGAGAGTTAGTATAAATGGAATCAAGTCAGAGTGGGAAAATGTTGTAAGTGGAGTGCCTCAAGGCTCTGTCCTGGGACCTCTGTTGTTTATAATATATATAAATGATTTAGATTCAGGTTTGAGTAGCAACATTTGCAAATTTGCCGATGATACGAAAATCGGTAGGGAAATTAATTCGGAGGAGGACTCACTATCACTTCAAGTTGATCTAGATAGGGTTTTGAAATGGTCAAAGGATTGGCAGATGCAGTTTAATGCTGATAAATGTAAAGTTCTGAGGTTAGGTAATGATGATAGAGTTACAAGATACGAGCTAGATGGTGTTGTGATTGCGAAGTCGGATTGCGAAAGGGATCTGGGAGTTATGATTAGTAAGAATTTAAAACAAAAGGATCAATGCATAAATGTTCGTAATAAGGCAAATCGGACACTTGGATTTATTAATCGCAGCGTTAGTAACAAGACACCTGGTGTGGTTCTCAAGCTATATCTTGCCCTAGTTAGGCCCCATTTAGATTATGCAGTTCAGTTTTGGTCGCCATATTATAGAATGGATATAAATTCACTTGAACGTGTCCAGCGTAGGATGACTAAGTTAATTCCCCAAATTAGAAATCTTTCATATGAAGAAAGATTAACAAAGCTTAAGTTGCATTCACTGGAAAGGCGAAGAGTTAGGGGTGACATGATAGAGGTTTACAAGTGGATGAATGGACATAACCGGGGGGATATTAATAGGGTATTAAAAGTATCAACACAGGACAGAACACGAAACAATGGATATAAATTGGATAAGTTTAGATTTAGGAAAGACTTGGGTAAATACTGGTTCAGTAACAGGGTTGTTGATTTGTGGAACCAATTGCCGCGTAACATTGTGGAGGTGAGGTCCCTCGATTGTTTCAAGCACGGGTTGGACAAGTATATGAGTGGGATTGGGTGGTTATAGAATAGGAGCTGCCTCGTATGGGCCAATAGGCCTTCTGCAGTTACCTTTGTTCTTATGTTCTTATGTTCTTATAAGGGATAAACATAAGGGCTGCAGAAGGCTTATTGGCCCATACGAGGCATCTCCTATCTAAACACAAAGATTAATCCAGTGTAATTGGCCTGTTATGTTGGACATTGTCTTCTGTGTTGGCATCGATATGTTCTTGTCTTGTCCTTACTCTCATGGTGGGTAGAGTAAATAGTTCCGTGATTTGGGTGTTCATGGTAGGTCGCTCTATTCTTATGTGAATTGCCTCAAGAATTTGTAATCTTCTTGAATCTTGGGTTTTGTCTATTATGCAAGTATTCTTGTTCAACATTTCTCTTGTTAGAGTAATGTCATGGGCTTGTCTCATGTGATTCCTAGGGGCACCAGATTGAAGATGGCATGTCAAACGGAAAATATATATATAAAATATATATATATATATATATATATATATATATATATATATATATATATATATATATATATATATATATATATATATATATATATATATATATATATTGTGACGGTAACGCGTTGGTGTTCGGCTGTTTAAGGCTAGGGGTATGGCCTCGTCACATAGTTATAAAAAAAAATAGAAAACTGGAACTTCGTCTGTGGTAAGGTAAGGAGAAGACACACAAAACACAAGTAAATTTTAACAATGAAATTTTAATTACGTTAAATAAATCAAAACATGAAAAAATGGACAAACAAATTCTTATAATAAAATCAATCAATCAAAATAATAAGAATAATTAAATGACACAATGAAAAGTTACGTTAAGATAAAATAACAAGAAGTGCAACACAAAATAAAGGGAAGGTGCTGGAATATTGGCTTTAAGCTACCACCTCTCTCAGTACACGCTAACGTCTAGCCGGGAGGAGTGATAACCACGAAAGCACTGAATATTCTGAGGTCTGAGGTCGTGGCGACCCCAGACATCAAGTAGTATGGGGGGGCGAGTGCGGTAGCAGCCCGGCCGGCGACCAATCAGCGGAGCCGGTAGCGATCAACAGGTAGTTTGGCGGTTTGAGTCCGAACAGGTGTCTCTGGCTGCAACGTTTTGCGCTCTGGCAAACCTTGGAGATGTTGTTGTCGTTGTTGGACATTCTTCCCTAGTAGTTTTATATAATTTCAATGACGTAATTGTGGAGGGAAGAGCAGGCTCAATCTCTTGAAGGAGATTATCGTCACAACTCTCCCCCGAAGCCTGCGGTTCTGGAAGAAGTACGTCGTTATGTGGTGGAGTAATGGATGGAGTCGCTTCTACTTCATAAACTCTGGAGAGATCATGGGCTAAGATGTTGTCAGACTCTTGGTATAGCGTGTCTCCAGGTTGAATTTCTGCAGTTAGCAAGCCCATAGTAGAAGACGTTGAGATGAGAAGTGGGCGTGCTGCAGGAGGTGTAGGGTGGTGTGGTCCGTGTTGATGGTGGACCGAGCACTTTTCAGGTGTGGAGTGAAGTGCTGAAGCTTCAGGATGAGGAAGAGTAGCTCCTTGCCAATTGTTCCGTAGATCCTTGTAGCAGTAGTCGCTGACAGGTGTATTCTTCTCGCCTCGTTGCTGCATCACGACACCACCAACGTCGGTACCATTGGCGTCGACATGGAGGATGAAGGGCATATCTGACGAGGTGAGAGTGGAATTAGAAGAGGGCAAAGGAGCACGATTATTATCCTGAAAGCATTTGGGAAGATCATTAAGGATTTCGGAATTAGAAAGCGCCGACTCCTTGTCAGTGCTTTCGGGAGGAGAAGCTGGGATGGTCTCACTGTGGATGTAGGGTTCTGTGAAGGTGGAATAGTTAGTTAGGACAGTGGGAGGAGTACCATTATATTGCTTCAGGAGGTTGACATGGCACAGCTGGGTCTTCCGCCGCCTATCTGGAGTCTCTATTACGTAGTTGTTATTATTCCTGCACTCTTTGACGCAGTAGGGTCCTGAAAACCTGTTTTGTAAAGGTGAACCTGGGATAGGGAAATAGGCAAGGACGAAGTCTCCCGGCTTGAATTTTCTTACTTTGCTGGTCTGGTCGTAATGAGTCTTCATTCTCACCTGGGCTTTCAATAGATTATCATGGGCAAAACGGTGGACTCTCTCTAGAATGTGTTGAAGGTTTTGAAGAAACTGGGGCACATTCTGATGCTCACTGAAGGTGGCATCTCTGAGAGAGTCTTTGAAAGCTTTAAGGGGAGTACTGCACTTACGGCCGTAGAGCATCTCATAAGGAGATACTCCTAGGGACTCATTGGGGAGACTTCTGAAAATACACATTATAAGGTCAATCTGCCTATCCCAATCCTTCGAGGTTTCACTACAAAACTTTTTCAAGAGTGCTTTGATGGTCTGATGACTACGTTCAAGAGAACCCTGTGAAGCAGGATGATAGGGGCTGGACAATACCTGTTTGATGTTGAACTCCTCCAGTGTCCTTTTGAAGAGATCACTGGTGAAGTTGGTACCACAGTCACTTTGAATCTCCCTGGGAAATCCGTATTGAGTGAAGATCTTCAATAGATGTTTTATAACCGTAGCAGCCGTGATGTTCTTCACTGGAACTGCTATGGGAAATCTGGTGGTAGGACACAGGATGGTTAGGATGTAGGCGTTACCTGAACTGGTCCGAGGTAAAGGACCAACACAGTCTATTATGAGTCTGTGGAAAGGTTCCGCAGGCACCTGTATGGGAATCAGTGGTGCTCTGGGAATGGAGACGTTCGGTTTGCCTGCCATCTGACATGTATGACACTGTTTTACGTACTGTTTGACGTTATTTACCATACCTGGCCAGTAGTAGTCTTGACGAATCCCATGGTAAGTCTTGTTGAAGCCGTAGTGGGAGAATGCTCCGTGGGCCAGGTGTAGAATAGTGGGCCGCAGGCTGGTGGGAATCACAAGTTGTTCGATGTTGGCCCAATCGTCCTCCTCCTTCAGTTTACTGGGTCTATATCTGCGGTAGAGCAAGTCGTTCTCTAGGAAGAACCCAGGAATACTGTCGGGTTGAGTCTCAGCCTGGAAAAACAATGGTGTTAAAGTAAGATCTTCCCTCTGCAACTTACGGAACTCCAACTTGGTCAGATGCGGGGGGAGTTTCCGAGGGTCTTGAGGGACAGCGGTAGCAGTAGAGTCAGCTGGCTGTGGACGTGCGGCTTGTGCACGGGTGGTCACGAGAACCGGAGGAGAAACTTCATCACTCTCTTGAACCTCTGCTGGAACATACTCTAGAATAGGGTTTATTGGCACAGAGTTACACACCTGGGGTTTGTCCATGACGATCAGGTTGGTCGGTTGCAGGTCTTCTGCCAAGTCGTTGCCTAGGAGAAGTTGCACTCCAGGCATGGGAAAAGGCTTTTCCCTGACGGCGACTTGGACTTCCCCGTTCACGTAGGGACAATCCAGGTGGACTCTGGCGAGAGGGTATGGAGTGGTAGCAGTGAGGTCAGTGATGAAGACTGTTTCTCCGGTGTAGACGATGTTGGGCACAGCCGACTTCAAGATGATCGATTGTAGAGCCGCTGTGTCCCTCAAGATCTTCAATTTGAAACGTCCCTCCGGATTTGAACCGTTGGCAGAGACAGTTCCAGTATACAGATGGTTACTGAAAAGAGAAAGATCATTAACATCAACACCAACATTCATCACAGGCTTACCGGACTTAGGAGGAGTTGGTTTGGGTCTTTGTTGGTCAGTGGTTCCCTTGTATTGAGACTTACCACACTTGTCTATGGTATGTCCATAGAGTCTACAATACTTGCAGTACAGTTGTGAACCAGCTTGATCGGGGCTCACCTTCTCGTAACTGTACCACGACTTCTTACTGGAGGATGGTTCGGGTGTCAGCCGGTGGATGAGGCTGTAAGTGTCAGCCGACTTAGCACACTTCAGGTAGTCGGTTTCTTCTTTATCTGCTAAGTAGAGGCGGACAGGAGGTGGCACACGTCTCAAGAATTCTTCAACAAGCATCAGGTTGACGAGTTCTGTAAAAGTAGAGACATGTGCTGCTTCTAGCCATTTCATGAAATACCTCCGTTTCGTGTTAGCAAACTCGAGGAAGGTAGTGGTACTTGCCTTCAGGTGGTCACGGAATTTCCTTCTATAACTTTCAGTAGAGAGGAGGTAGGCGTCCAACACTGCTTGTTTCAGAGTGTGGTAGTCATTCTCAGACGCCAAAGTACTGAGTGTGACTGCAGCTCTACCTGTAAGATGGACTCTGTGAAGTGTGGCCCATTGGTCGACAGGCCAACTGAGTTGATTAGCAAGGGTTTCAAAGGTGGTAAAGAACACATCAACTTCTGCTTCTACAAAGGATGGCATTAACTTACTTGCATGTGATATATTAAAACTGACGGGAAGATTGGCAGTAGCTTGCTGGCGTTGAGTGAAGTGTGAAGTTTCCAAGGCGATTTCGCGTTGACGACACTCTAGAGCTAGAGTCGCTTGTTGCTTGTCATGTTCGCGTTGTATTTCCAACTCGCGTTGTTTGGTTTCAAGCTGTACGCGTTCACGTTCACGGAGTAATGCGACCTCACGTTCGTGTTCTTCTCTCCTCAAAGCGGCTTCGCGTTCTTGTTCGTCTCTCCTCAAAGCGGCCTCGCGTTCTTGTTCGTCTCTTCTCAAAGCAGCTTCGCGTTCTCTGAGGGTGATTTCTCGTTCTTGTTCTTCCCTCCGTATGGCAGCTGTTCGTTCTTCAATCTTGGCCAGCTCTAGTTTGAGTTTCATCGTCGCCAAATCAGTTTTATCTGTAATATAGTAAGTTTCATGAGTTTCAGAGTCTATCTTACCTTGCTCTAAATAGTAATCCAGCAACAGGTTGTGTAGGTCATTTTTGTTGGCTTGGTAGGGAACTTCTAGTTGATACTCATGTGCAAGAGTTTGTAATTCAGTCCTCTTGGCACGACTTAAAGTCCCTATTTCACCTGCTGGATTTGTACGGAAAGCTTGGAGACGAAATATGGTGAAATTAGCAAATAAAGGTACACGAATATTCAATAGTGAATGTCAGAAACAGGACAACGTGGCAACTGGTACCTATCCTGTGAGATCTTTAACAATTAAAGTTAAGTAAAAGATGTTAAATGATTAAATTAAATCAAGGGCGCAGGAAATCTTGTACCCGGAACTCATGTAAGAGGATAAGGGCAAGAAAATCCTACTAACAAATGAAACAGAGTTTCGAAAACAAATGAAACAGTTAAATGCTTCAAAAGTAAAATTGGTAGTCCAAGGATGTAGGCATACCTTGCCACGTCTCTATAGGACATAAAGCAAGTTTTTCCTACTGAATTTAATATGATACTTACAGAATTAGCGAACTTTTGTGCTCTGAAAAAGTAAGCTAATTCCCTACCGTTGTATGTATCATCATCTCTGACTGACGTGTAGGGGTGCGAGGTGTCAACTGGTGACGAGAACTGCTGCTGAGGTCCCAATTCAGCAACTAAAGTTCGAGCTAGAGGAACTATGGCCCTCTTTGTCCTCCTACAGTCAGATTGCAGAAGATTGGGTACTCTTGACCCGGGGCAGACCACAGTACCAGGGTACCAATATGATGATCTGTCAGAATGAGAAATATTCAAGGGACATAGATGGTAAATACGAGTAATAACACGGAGGGAGAGATGACTAATTAAGAGTATGACTGCGGCCTACAGTCACCACGTAATCCAAAGTTGTCTCACCTTCACTATATGTTACTATCGTAATGCACAATACACCGCACCTTATAAAAAATGAAATTGAATATGAAAAATAGTAAAGCTACGTTAACAAAGTTAAATACGCTTACCATAAATTACCACTTGGCACCAGTACCTGAGTGAAGCTCCTAGGACAGGCCCCCATATAACTTGTGACGGTAACGCGTTGGTGTTCGGCTGTTTAAGGCTAGGGGTATGGCCTCGTCACATAGTTATAAAAAAAAATAGAAAACTGGAACTTCGTCTGTGGTAAGGTAAGGAGAAGACACACAAAACACAAGTAAATTTTAACAATGAAATTTTAATTACGTTAAATAAATCAAAACATGAAAAAATGGACAAACAAATTCTTATAATAAAATCAATCAATCAAAATAATAAGAATAATTAAATGACACAATGAAAAGTTACGTTAAGATAAAATAACAAGAAGTGCAACACAAAATAAAGGGAAGGTGCTGGAATATTGGCTTTAAGCTACCACCTCTCTCAGTACACGCTAACGTCTAGCCGGGAGGAGTGATAACCACGAAAGCACTGAATATTCTGAGGTCTGAGGTCGTGGCGACCCCAGACATCAAGTAGTATGGGGGGGCGAGTGCGGTAGCAGCCCGGCCGGCGACCAATCAGCGGAGCCGGTAGCGATCAACAGGTAGTTTGGCGGTTTGAGTCCGAACAGGTGTCTCTAGCTGCAACGTTTTGCGCTCTGGCAAACCTTGGAGATGTTGTTGTCGTTGTTGGACATTCTTCCCTAGTAGTTTTATATAATTTCAACGACGTAATTGTGGAGGGAAGAGCAGGCTCAATCTCTTGAAGGAGATTATCGTCACAATATATAAAGACATGGTAAACTAAACAAAATTATAATAAAATTAAAATGCCAGTATGAAGTATAAATCAAATTACAGGGCCTACTGTACACTATACAGTGTACAATTGAACAGCCGAAAGGTTGCTATATAACAGAGGCCGCAGTTCTCTTATATATAAGGATTCCATTACTCTCGAATCTGACTGGCCATTCATACAAGTGTCCAGAATTTTAAAATCAGATTCGGCAGAGAATGATTAAACTCATAACAATTGTTTCTAATCTCCGAAAAGGCTGGTTTAGATAATGGTAATTCAGTCGTAAAAGATAATCCCCGGTGCTCAATAATATCTATCTATACAATAGTATACTATATATATGATACAATAGTATCAGTAGTAGTAGGGGAGTATCTTTTAGGACTGAACACCCCTCTTTCCACTCATCTTATTTTGCTCTCTGTCACTGTCCCTCCTCTTCCCCAGCATCATTCTCCTCTCTTTCCTCCTCTTTCCCTTCCCGACAACCACTCTTCCCTCCCATGCTCCCCCATCTCCCAACCCTTCCCTAACCCTCCCCCTCTCCCCTCCAACCTCGAACAGACAGACATTTATATTTATACATGAAGTCTATTATGTAACTACCCGGATGTTCTCCCCCTCTCCCCCATTTTCTCCTACTTCCCCCTCTCTCATCCCCTTTCTTTCCCACTCTCACCTCCCATTCGTCTCCCCTTTCCACCTTCCCCCTTTTTCCACCATCTCCCTCATTTCCCTCCTTCGCCTTCCTCACCTACATCTTCTCTCTCCTCCATCCTCCAACACATTGACATTTTCCTTTATTTATGAAGCCAATCCCGGCGAGAGTGGCGTCAAAACTCTACGGTCAAAACATCCCCGATTTCATTTCCTTAGTCATGAAATCGCTCAGGGGAAAAAGGGGGAGGGGAAGAGGGGAGTTTATAGGTTATATATACACAAAGAAAACACACTAACGTGATAAATACCAATGAAGATTTCAACTGGAGATCTGAGGTGACTCGAACCCGCGACCGAGAGAATCCCAGCCGCTGATGCTAACCAATGGACCACTTTGACTTGGTAAAACTAAATTAACACAACCGGATTTCTACTGAAATCTGGCTGTCTATCATTCGTAGTCTGGGCCTGCAGACTTCTTGTGATTTTAGAATAAATCCGGCTGTGTGACTTTTTGGCAAGTCAGGGTAGTCCAGTAGTTAGCGTCAGCGGCTATGATTCTCTCGGTCGCGGGTTCGAGTCACCTCAGAGCTCCAGTTGATTTTCTCATAACTTATATATCATAAAGCGATTAATTTAGGCCTACCCCGACTAGCCTCTATCCGTCGCCAGACCATTCCGCCCTATTATATGGGATGAGACCTACCCCCCCCCCCTCAAGCGTCTGGCCGCCTACTATACACAGACAAACACTCTCCCTTATACTTATAGTGATGGTGCAGCTGCACTATATATATCTAAAATAAGAAAGGATTAAAACGAAACAAATCCCGGCCTTGTCGAGGCACTCTAATGTCGGCCGTGAACGGATGAAATGACACAATTAAATTATTCGTTTCCCATTTGGCCGTGATGCCATTAGAGAAAGAAAAAGGAAATAGGTGGTCTGGTTGAGGTGAATGGCTGCCTGCGAGGCGAGGCTGTCGTGTTCATGCTCACTTAACAACTCAATCACTTACGACTCAGGGCCCATGACCAGGTGGTTCAGGGTCAGCCGTCACTATCGTGGCTGGCACGACCACACCTACACTCCAACACCTGCTTCATCCCGCTACTTTTGGTCTGTAATTGCGAAGTCAATTGTTTCTGGTCTATTACTACGTAAAGGATATTTCAAACTTTTTGAACTACAGAATGTTGCAGACGACGTGTTTTTCCGTATTACGAGAGTCGAATATTGCCAGTATTCAGTGTTTTATGTGTTTTATTACATATATGTTCTTTGTCGCGGCATAGTTTCATTCACCATATGCCCCTGTTCACCTAACACTAAAAAGGTCCATGGAAATTAGATAGCGTCTACTGGCCGCATCATTAGGATGAGTGAATGTGTGTGTGTGTGTGTGTGTGTGTGTGTGTGTGTGTGTGTGTGTGTGTGTGTGTGTGTGTGTGTGTGTGTGTGTGTGAGAGAGAGAGAGAAATATATCTTGATCAGATAAAACTGCACTTTAACCAGTTACGCCCAATTTTCTAAGGTTTACATTCAGCTTGAATCGTATGAGAGGATTTATGGAACAATGTTGCATAATTATAACCTTTTGAAATTGCTTGGTTCTGATGAATCTTTCAGTGAACCACGTGGACCATGGTGCCACACTGAGGGCCCAGGACCCCGTGGACCATGGTGCCACACTGAGAGCCCAGGACCCCGTGGACCATGGTGCCACACTGAGGGTCCAGGACCCCGTGGACCATGGTGCCACACTGAGGGCCCAGGACCCCGTGGACCATGGTGCCACACTGAGGGCCCAGGACCCCGTGGACCGTGGTGCCACACTGAGTGCCCAGGACCCCGTGGACCGTGGTGCCACATTGAGGGCCCAGGACCCCGTGGACCATGGAGCCACACTGAGGGCCCAGGACCCCGTGGACCGTGGTGCCACACAGAGGGCCCAGGACCACGTGGACCGTGGTGCCACACTGAGGGCCCAGGACCACGTGGACCATGGTGCCACACTGAGAGCCCAGGACCACGTGGACCATGGTGCCACACTGAGGGCCCAGGACCACGTGGACCATGGTGCCACACTGAGGGCCCAGGACCACGTGGACCATGGTGCCACAATGAGGGTCCAGGACCACGTGGATCATGGTGCCACACTGAGGGCCCAGGACCACGTGGACCATGGTGCCACACTGAGGGTCCAGGACCACGTGGATCATGGTGCCACAATGAGGGCCCAGGACCACG
The DNA here is from genome assembly GCF_040958095.1 of Procambarus clarkii. Taxonomy (NCBI): domain Eukaryota; kingdom Metazoa; phylum Arthropoda; class Malacostraca; order Decapoda; family Cambaridae; genus Procambarus; species Procambarus clarkii. Next base: position 28,776,416 of record NC_091174.1, read on the forward strand.
TGGACCGTGGTGCCACACTGAGGGCCCAGTACCCCGTGGACCATGGTGCCACACTGAGAGCCCAGGACCACGTGGACCATGGTGCCACACTGAGGGCCCAGAACCACGTGGACCATGGTGCCACACTGAGGGCCCAGAACCACGTAGACCGTGGTGCCACACTGAAGGCCCAGGGCCACGTGGTCCATGGTGCCACTCTGAGGGCCCAGGACCACGTGGATCATGATGCCACACTGAGGGTCCAGGACCACGTGGACCATGGTGCCACACTGAGGGTCCAGGACCACGTGGATCATGGTGCCACACTGAGGGCCCAGAACCACGTGGACCATGGTGCCACACTGAGGGTCCAGGACCACGTGGACCATGGTGCCACACTGAGGGTCCAGGACCACGTGAACCATGGTGCCACAATGAGGGTCCAGGACCACGTGGATCATGGTGCCACACTGAGGGTCCAGGACCACGTGGACCGTGGTGCCACACTGAGGGTCCAGGACCACGTGGACCATGGTGCCACACTGAGGGTCCAGGACCACGTGGACCATGGTGCCACACTGAGGGTCCAGGACCACGTGGACCATGGTGCCACACTGAGGGTACAGGACCACGTGGACCATGGTGCCACAATGAGGGTCCAGGACCACGTGGACCATGGTGCCACAATGAGGGTCCAGGACCACGTGGACCATGGTGCCACACTGAGGGTCCAGGACCACGTGCACCATGGTGCCACACTGAGGGTCCAGGACCACGTGGACCATGGTGCCACAATGAGGGTCCAGGACCACGTGGACCATGGTGCCACACTGAGGGTCCAGGACCACGTGGACCATGGTGCCACACTGAGGGTCCAGGACCACGTGGACCATGGTGCCACACTGAGGGTCCAGGACCACGTGGACCATGGTGCCACAATGAGGGTCCAGGACCACGTGGACCATGGTGCCACACTGAGGGTCCAGGACCACGTGGACCATGGTGCCACACTGAGGGCCCAGGACCACGTGGACCGTGGTGCCACACTGAGGGCCCAGGACCACGTAGACCATGGTGCCACACTGAGGGTCCAGGACCACGTGGACCATGGTGCCACACTGAGGGTCCAGGACCACGTAGACCATGGTGCCACACTGAGGGTCCAGGACCACGTGGACCATGGTGCCACACTGAGGGTCCAGGACCACGTGGACTATGGTGCCACAATGAGGGTCCAGGACCACGTGGACCATGGTGCCACACTGAGGGTCCAGGACCACGTGGACCATGGTGCCACACTGAGGGCCCAGGACCACGTGGACCGTGGTGCCACACTGAGGGCCCAGGACCACGTGGACCATGGTGCCACACTGAGGGTCCAGGACCACGTGGACCATGGTGCCACACTGAGGGCCCAGGACCACGTGGACCGTGGTGCCACACTGAGGGCCCAGGACCACGTGGACCATGGTGCCACACTGAGGGCCCAGGACCACGTGGACCATGGTGCCACACTGAGGGCCCAGGACCACGTGGACCATGGTGCCACACTCCAGCTGCTGGTCTTGGGTCGCATGTCATAATAAGAATATTATGGTTGTCGCTCTGCGCCAGACTCTCTCTCTCTCTCTCTCTCTCTCTCTCTCTCTCTCTCTCTCTCTCTCTCTCTCTCTCTCTCTCTCTCTCTCTCTCTCTCTCTCACTCTCTCTCTCTCTCTCTCTCTCTCTCTCTCTCTCTCTCTCTCTCTCTCTCTCTCTCTCTCTCTCTCTCTCTCTCTCTCTCTCTCTCTCTCTCTCTCTCTCTCTCTCTCTCTCTCTCTCTCTCTCTCTCTCTCTCTCTCTCTCTCTCTCTCTCACTCTCTCTCTCTCTCTCTCTCTCTCTCTCTCTCTCTCTCTCTCTCTCTCTCTCTCTCTCTCTCTCTCTCTCTCTCTCTCTCTCTCTGTCTTTCTCTCTCTCTCTACTCTCTCTCTCTCTCTCTCTCTCTCTCTCTGTCTTTCTCTCTCTCTCTACTCTGTCTCTCTCTCTCTCTCTCTCTCTCTCTCTCTCTCTCTCTCTCTCTCTCTCTCTCTCTCTCTCTCTCTCTCACTCTCTCTCTCTCTCTCTCTCTCTCTCTCTCTCTCTCTCTCTCTCTCTCTCTCTCTCTCTCTCTCTCTCTCTCTCTCTCTCACTCTCTCTCTCTCTCTCTCTCTCTCTCTCTCTCTCTCTCTCTCTCTCTCTCTCTCTCTCTCTCTCTCTCTCACTCTCTCTCTCTCTCTCTCTCTCTCTCTCTCTCTCTCTCTCTCTCTCTCTCTCTCTCTCTCTCTCTCTCTCTCTCTCTCTCTCTCTCTGTCTTTCTCTCTCTCTCTACTCTCTCTCTCTCTCTCTCTCTCTCTCTCTGTCTTTCTCTCTCTCTCTACTCTGTCTCTCTCTCTCTCTCTCTCTCTCTCTCTCTCTCTCTCTCTCTCTCTCTCTCTCTCTCTCTCTCTCTCTATTTTTTATTTTCTAGAGATACAATCCCAGAAAGTTATTTTATTATTCCTGATAAAAACTGGGTTTCCTGACCAAGTGGTGCATCACCTGGTCAGGGAAGCTGTAACTTGAGCTATCACTCTCTGACAGACTCTTAGATCTTCCCACTCACCCACACACTAATTTTATACTATCAGAACAATTTAGTTTCTACCTTTTTAATTTTATGTTTGTGTATCTTTAATATATTTCTTGCTATATTATAAAACACTAGCACTGATGGCTCTAAAATAAAATAAACAATTTCAATGCAACTGTGGTTGTAATTAGCTGAAATAGTAGACTACAAGTTGGTGGGTGGAGGTTGGGGGAAATGGGGTGGCGAGCATGCGCAGAGAGAGAGAGAGAGAGAGAGAGAGAGAGAGAGAGAGAGAGAGAGAGAGAGAGAGAGAGAGAGAGAGAGAGAGAGAGAGAGAGAGAGAGAGAGAGAGAGAGAGAAAGAGTGGTAAAAGCACAGATCTCGGATTCTTGAGTTGATTCTGGCATAACCGAATATCCCACCTTGTGTGTGTTTACTAGTTGTGTTTTTACGGGGGTTGAGCTTTGCTCTTTCGGCCCGCCTCTCAACTGTCAATCAACTGTTTGCTAACTACTTCTTTTTTTTTTTTTTTTTTCCCACACCACACACACACACACACACCCCAGGAAGCAGCCCGTGACAGCTGACTAACTCCCAGGTACCTATTTACTGCTAGGTAACAGGGGCACTTAGGGTGAAAGAAACTTTGCCCATTTGTTTCTGCCTCGTGCGGGAATCGAACCCGCGCCACAGAATTACGAGTCCTGCGCGCTATCCACCAGGCTACGAGGCCCCCGTATGTGTGTGAGTGTGTGTGTGTTTGTGTGTGTGTGTGTGTGTGTGTGTGTGTGTGTGTGTTTGTGTGTGTGTATTCACCTAGTTGTGTTTGCGGGGGTTGAGCTTTGCTCTTTCGGCCCGCCTCTCAAGTGTCAATCAACTGTTTACTAACTACTTTTTTTTTCCCCACACCACACACACACACATCAGGAAGCAGCCCGTAACAGCTGACTAACTCCTAGGTACCTATTGCCCATTTGTTTCTGCCTGGTGCGGGAATCGAACCCGCGCCACAGAATTACGAGGCCTGCGCGCTATCCACCAGGCTACCAGGCCCGTGTGTGTGTGTGTGTGTGTGTACTCACCTAGTTGTGCTTGCTGAGGTTGAGCTCTGACTCTTTGGTTCCGCCTCTCAACCGCCAATCAACTGGTGTACAGATTCCTGAGCCTACTGGGCTCTATCATATCTACACTTGAAACTGTGTATGGAGTCAGCCTCCACCACATCACTGTCTAATGATTTCCACTTGTTAACTACTCTGACACTGAAAAACTTCTTTCTAACGTCCCTGTGGCTCATGTGGGTACCAGTCTCCACCTTTGTCCCCTTGTTCGCCTACCACCCGTGTTAAAAAGTTTATTCTTATCAACCCTCTAAATTCCGCTGAGAATTTTGTAGGTAGTGATCATGTCTCCTTTTACTCTTCTGTCTTCTAGTGTCGTGAGTTTCATCTCATGCAGCCTTTCCTCATAACTCATGCCTCTTAGTTCTGGGACTAGTCTAGTCGAATACCTCTGAACTTTTTCTAGCTTCGTCTTGTGCTTGACAAGGTACGGGCTCCATGCTGGGGCCGCATACTCGAGGATTTTCCTTCATACTTCATTTTCCATTCGGTTTCCTGTGTCTGGCCACCTGTTTCCACCGCCTAGTTTCATGATCATACATTTACTCGGGTTGAACTTTAGAAGCCATTTGTTGGACCATTCATTCAATCTGTATAGGTCATCATGTACCCTCTTACCACTATCACGCTCCCGACAGGCGCGCTTCCAATTTAGAGGTCATGGGCCTAACGTGCGGGCGAGCGTGCGGGCAAGCGCGCGGCGACGCCTAAATGAGTATACTCGTTTCAGTTTTCTCACCTTAATTCTCGTGCTACGTCGTTCGTTTCGGTATCATTGTGTTCGCAATTAAATTCACTACAGGTGTGTATGATATAGTGTACAAATGGCTGGTGTGCCTCCCCGAAGGAAAGCCTAAAGTTACCCGTAAACGAGCGCCAATTTGTATACTGCAACCTAATGTGTATACTCGTTCAGTTTGATAACATCAATTTTCGTGCTACGTAAAGGCGCGCATTTTAAAACTCGTCCCAACATAATAGCACAATAAATAGAATTTTAACAAATATTTTAAAATTTTGTCCGAAAACCTATTTATAATCATATAAGTGTTCAGACATCAAGTTTCATGTTACATCTTTTACATTATTTTCAGTTGCATATAGTCCTGGGGACCATTCAGGCTTGTTCGCATTTGTGTTCCTCACGTGTGCCCCAAAGAATGAGGTGATTTGATAAAATGCTATGCCCAAGATTACCATCCGAGTGCCGGCGGGGAAGTGGTTCAAATAGCTTCGGCTATCACTTCCTTATGTCCGGTCGTGATGGTCAAGTGGATTAAGACGTCCTGTACATACCAGTTGCGTTGCTCCATGTATATTTGGTGGCCTAACACCAAATACATGGTCCACGTAAAACAAATATATATGGAGAGTACAGAGCCCTGTGGGACTCCACTGGTGACTTCACGATAATCTGAGGTCTCCCCTCTCACTGTAACTCTCGGCTTCCTATCGCTTATGTACTTCCTTATCCACTGGAGCGCCCTACCAGTTACTCCTGCCTGTTTCTCCAGTTTATGCATCAGCCTTTTATGGGGTATTGCGTCAAAGGCTTTCCGACAATCCAAAAAAATGCAGTCCGCCCATCCTTCTCTTTCTTGCTTAATCTTTGTCACCTGATCGTAGAATTCTATTAAGCCTGTAAGGCAAGATTTACCCTCCCTGAACTCATGTTGATGGGTTGTCACGAAGTCTCTTCTCTCCAGATGTGTTACTAGGTGTTTTCTCACGATCTTCTCCATCACCTTGCATGGTATACAAGTTAAGGACACTGGCCTGTAGTTCAGTGCCTCTGGTCTGTCACCCTTTTTTGTATATTGGGACCACATTAGCAGTCTTTCATATTTCTGGTAGGTCCCCCGTTTCCAGTGACCTACTATTCACTATAGGTAGTGGCAAGCAGGGCGCTCCTGCACCCTGCTTGCCACCCTGCTTTCAATACCCATGGTAAGATTCCATCCGGACCAACAGCCTTTCTCACGTCCAGATCCAACAGGTGCCTCTTAACCTTATCTCTAGTAATTTCGAACCCTTCCAAAGTTGCCTGGTTTACTGAAACCTCTCCTAGCGCAGTGACCTCTCCTCCTACTATTGTGAAGACCTCCTGGAACCTCTTGTTGAGTTCCTCACAAACCTCTTTGTCTTTCTCTGTGTACCTGTCCTCACCCGTTCTAAGTTTCATCATCTGTTCCCTCACTATTGTTTTCCTCCTGATGTGACTGTGTAGTAGCTTTGGTTCGATCCTGGCTTTATTAGCTATATCATTTTCGTACTTTTTCTCAGATGCTCTTCTCACACTAACTTACTCGTTCCTTGTTCTCTGGTATCTCCCTCTACTGCCAGGTGTTCTGTTATTACGAAAGTTCCTCCACGCCCTTTTGTTCAGCTCCTTTGCTTTCATATATGCTCTATTTAACCATGGATTCTTCTTTTGCTTCTCGTTTTTTCCTGTCGGGCCGGGATAAATCTGTTTACTGCCTCCTGAAGCTTTTGGGACAGTGTGTGTACCAAACACTGACACTGCGTGTGTGTGTGTGTGTGTGTGTGTGTGTGTGTGTGTGTGTGTGTGTGTGTGTGTGTGTGTGTGTGTGTGTCCTCTTCTATTTGTACTCACCTATTTGTGCTTGCCGGGGTTGAGTTTTTGGTCTTTGGTCCCGCCTCTCAACTGTCAATCAACTAGACCTGTGTGTGTGTGTGTGTGTAATTTATTAATTCATACTAGTGGGGGTACTCGGAGATGCCCAGGATAAAATGTCTCTCTTCCTCCCGTTCCACCCCTCTTCCCCCTCCCACTACCACCTCTTCAGACCATCCCCTCCCTTCCCCCTCCCACTACTCTCTATCTGGACCCTCCCCTCCCTTCCCCCTCCCACTACTCTCTATCTGGACCCTCCCCTCCCTTCTCCCTCCCACTACTCTCTATCTGGACCCTCCCCTCCCTTCTCCCTCCCACTACTCTCTATCTGGACCCTCCCCTCCCTTCCCCCCTCCCCTGCCTTCCAACCATAAACTGACAAACATATCCATTTTTATGTATTGAGTGAAATCTGGCGGTGCCCGGGTCTGTGTGCGTCTCCTGCACCCACCCCCTCTTCCCTCTCCACTCTCCCCTTCCCTGCCTCTTTCCTCTTCTCCCCCTCTCTCCCCTCCTCTTCCCCCATGACACCATCTTCACTCTTCTTCTCCTCCCATTCCCTATCTTCCCCTCGTTCCACCTGTCCCTCTCATTACTCTCTCTCCCTTCTTTTCCCCTCTACTCCCTCTCCCACTTCCTCTTTCCATCCTTTCGTCTCTCATCTCTCGTCGTCTTTCCCCTCTCCTCCTGTACCCCTTCCCGTGCCCCTCCTGTACCCCTCCTATGCGGCTTCACTACATACTGTAGATACTCCCCTCGTCACAGTAACCATCTTCACTACTCGCTCCCCTCGTCACAGTAACCATCTTCACTACTCGCTCCCCTTACTCCCCTCGTCACAGTAACCATCTTCACTACTCACTCCCCTTACTCCCCTCGTCACAGTAACCATCTTCACTACTCGCTCCCCTCGTCACAGTAACCATCTTCACTACTCGCTCCCCTCGTCACAGTAACCATCTTCACTACTCACTCCCCTTACTCCCCTCGTCACAGTAACCATCTTCACTACTCACTCCCCTTACTCCCTTCGTCACAGTAACCATCTTCACTACTCGCTCTCCTCGTCACAGTAACCATCTTCACTACTCGCTCCCCTTACTCTCCTCGTCACAGTAGCCATCTTCACTACTCACTATCTTCATCACCATAACCATTTTCACTACTCGTTAACTTCACTGTAACCTAAATTAATTAAGGCCATCGTTGTCGAGTAAATCATGAACACGCGCGGGTATCCAGCGGAAGCGGTTGCGCACTGTACTGAAGATATCCGTAATTTAATTTCAGGCTTCATGAAAATCGCATGGAAGTAGAGACTGGGGTTACAGGCTGAGATATCTTAAAGTTAAATAATGGGCCATTAGGTATTTTTTTTAAATTGTTCCATTTCAATCAAACTTTTTTGACGAGTTGTATATGAAAAGGGTTTCATCTGGTCCAAGTCTCAGCATCATAGCATAAATAGGATGGGAAAAAAAGTATTGAATTAGGTGTCAAAAATTGTCCAAAATGGTCAAAAACGATTTTCAAACACATGTGTCAACTGAAATAATGTCTATAACTCTCAGCTATCACAATAGCATATATTAAAATAAATTATAATTAGTTTTATTTAAAAAAATTAAACTTATTTGTTTTCCTTATTTGTTTATCGGACGATTTGCATGAAACATATACACCTGACTGCTCGTAAGCCTATCTGTAAGGGTACTAATTTTGGAGGAAATTGGTTGATGTCAACCTCAGTCACAGATGGCAGCACCTTAGACTTTATTGTTTACTTATTTATTTCCAGTAACATAAACGTTCAGATAACTCTTTCGTTTTTTATTCAATATACATGAAACTTACACCTAATATGTCGAGTGTATGTTTCTACAATCTGTGGCCAGCGTTTTTTCCCTAAGTTCATTTATTGATTTTATAATAGTAATAAACATGTTACATTTACATTTTTCTTGAGGGGGGGGGGGATCTTTGACTATTTATATTAGGAAAACTAAACATGTTTTGGAAAATAACCCGGCCTCAGATCCTTTATTATATGCTAATGTGTCAGAAAAGTGTCATAGAACGATTATATCTGAAACGTGTGGTTGTATATACACACTTGAAAATGGAAATTCGTTGAAAAAAAAAATTGTATCTCCCTTTCTATTTAGGTTGCAGTACTGAAACTTGGAAAATTGCAGCCTTTTTTAAATACAACTTGTCAAAAAATATTGGTTGACATTGAACAACTTTAAATAAATTAATTTAATTTATTAGCCCCTTACCCGACTACAAGCCTATGTTATTCCCTTACCCGAGACCATTTCCCCTGCATAGGTTAATATATATATATATATATATATATATATATATATATATATATATGTCGTACCTAGTAGCCAGAACGCACTTCTCAGCCTACTATGCAAGGCCCGATTTGCCTAATAAGCCAAGTTTTCATGAAATAATGTTTTTTCGACTACCTAACCTACCTAACCTAACCTAACCTAACTTTTTCGGCTACCTAACCCAACCTAACCTATAAAGATAGGTTAGGTTAGGTTAGGTAAGGTTGGTTAGGTTCGGTCATATATCTAAGTTAATTTTAACTCTGATAAAAAAAATTGACCTCAAACATAATGAAATGGTTAGCTTTATCATTTCATAAGAAAAAAAATTGAGAAAATATATTAATTCATGAAAACTTGGCTTATTAGGCAAATCGGGCCTTGCATAGTAGGCTGAGAAGTGCGTTCTGGCTACTAGGTACGACATATATATATATATATATATATATATATATATATATATATATGTATATATATATATATATATATATATATATATATATATGTATATATATATATATATATATATATATATATATATATATATATATATATATATATATATATATATATATATATATATATGTCGTACCTAGTAGCCAGAACGCACTTCTCAGCCTACTATTCAAGGCCCGATTTGCCTAATAAGCCAAGTTTTCCTGAATTAATATATTTTCTCAAATTTTTTTCTTATGAAATGATGAAGCTACCCATTTCATTATGTATGAGGTCATTTATTTTTTATTGGAGTTAAAATTAACGTAGATATATGACCGAACCTAACCAACCCTACCTAACCTAACCTAACCTATCTTTATAGGTTAGGTTAGGTTAGGTAGCCAAAAAAGTTAGGTTAGGTTAGGTTAGGTAGGTTAGGTAGTCGAAAAACAATTAATTCATGAAAACTTGGCTTATTAGGCAAATCGGGCCATGAATAGTAGGCTGATAAGTGCGTTCTGGCTACTAGGTACGACATATATATATATATATATATATATATATATATATATATATATATATATATATATATATATATATATATATATATATATATATATATATATATATATATATATATATATATTAACCCGTTCTCGCAAATTTAATAAGTCAATATTGACTTATTAAATATGTGCATATGTGCATAGGTGACTTCCTTAACATAATAGATACCCCTAAAAAGATTCATAGAAAACACCGACCTTACCTAACCTTGTTAGTATCTTAAGATAAGCAACTTATAGCTTCGCAATTACAATTATTACCTAACCTATAATAGGTATAGGTTAAGTAATAATTGTAATTACGAAGCAATAAGATGCTTATCTTAAGATACTAACAAGGTTAGGTAAGGTCGGTGTTTTCTATGAATCTTTTTAAGGGTATCTATTATGTTTAGTATATCACCTATGCACGTAGTTAATAAGTCAATATTGACTTTACGAATTTGCGAGAACGGGTTGTATATATATATATATATAAGTATATATATATATATATATATATATATATATATATATGTATATATATATATATATATATATATATATATATGACAGTGTCAGACCACGGTGGAAGAATAAATTACGACACTAATTGTGTCGTGATGTGACACTGTCACATTTTTCATCACGTGTTAATTTTCGTGATTTACACACACACACACACACACACACACACACACACACACACACACACACACACACACACACACACACACACACACACACATACACACACACACACACACACATACACACACACATACACACACACACACATACACACACACACACATACACACACACACATATACACACACACACACATACACACACACACACACACACATACACACACACACACATACACACACACACACATACACACACACACACATACACACACACACACATACACACACACACACATACACACACACACATACACACACACATACACACACACAGTGACCCCCCACCCTTGCGAGGGAGGTGGGAGGTCCCCCCCACCCCCTCTATCCTTCCCCCTCCCAACCTCTCAACCTCTATCTGTCTCCCAACCTTACGCTATCTCCCAACCCCTCTATGCCCTCCCTAATCTTCAGACCCAGTATGCCCTTCCTACTCCAGACCTACCTACCCAGGCCCTACCCCAGACCCTCCTACCTACCTTCCTAGAAGCCCAGCCCCCAGTAGCCCCCCAAGCACCCCTCCTGAACTCTTTCACCCCCCATACACCCCCCGGACCCCCCCAGACACCCCCCGGATCCCCCCGGACATCCCCCGGACCCTCCCCGCCCCCAGTCATCCCCCAGACATCCCCCAGATCCCCAGAGAAAGGGAGAACTCTGGTACAAGAGTTTCCATGAAGAATCTCAAGGTTTGGTACACCAATGCTGATGGGGTATCTAATAAAGCAGAAGAGATAAAAGAAAGAGTGAGTGAAGCAGATCCTGACATAGTTGCAATTGTGGAAACTAAAATTAATGACATGATCTCAGATGCAATCTTTCCTGAAGGGTACCAGGTGATACGAAAAGAGAGGACACAGAGACAGGGAGGGGGAGTAGCACTCCTAATAAAGCGGAAATGGAAGTTTGAAGACCTGGGAAATCGAGTTACCAATGAGTGCACAAGCTTCATACATGGAACTCTGACAGTAGATGGGAGGAAGATTGTGATCTTGGTAATCTACAATCCCCCACCAAACAGTAGAAGACCCAGGCAGGAGTATGATGACAACAACAAAGCATGTATAGATGAACTGCAGAAGGCAGCAACACTAGCCCACAGAATGAGAGCGAAGCTGCTGATCATGGGGGACCTAAATCATGGAGAGATAAATTGGGAATCAAGGAATCCCCATGGAGGGGACGAAACGTGGGGAGCAAAATTAGTAGATGTTATAGACAGGAATTTCCTGACACAACATGTGAAGGAAGACACAAGGGAAAGAGGAGGAGATGCACCGAGCCTATTAGACCTGATTTTCACCCAGAACGTAGAAGATATCGAGAATTTAGAGCATGAAATACCTCTAGGGGCCAGTGACCATTGTGTCCTAGTCTTTGACTACATGATGGAATTCAAACTTATGACCATGGGACAAGAGATCTGGGAAAGGAGAGCTGACTACAGGAGAGCTGACTTTTATGTTCAACATAAAAGAGGAAAGAATAATGAAAGAAATAATCCGTAAAGGAGTAAAAAGCACTACTCCTAACCAAAACATAAACCTGATAATATTCTACAAAACCAAGAAGACTTCCGAACTCCTTATCAAAAACAGCCCGAAGCCGACGGAGAACCCTCTACAGCAGTCAAGCGTTGTATACATGTACACTTGCCCCCACGAAGGATGTAACCTTCAATGTAAGTACATAGGTATGACGTCGACCAAGCTGACGAGGCGTTTGACATGCCATCTTCAATCTGGTGCCCCTAGGAATCACATGAGACAAGCCCATGACATTACTCTAACAAGAGAAATGTTGAACAAGAATACTTGCATAATAGACAAAACCCAAGATTCAAGAAGATTACAAATTCTTGAGGCAATTCACATAAGAATAGAGCGACCTACCATGAACACCCAAATCACGGAACTATTTACTCTACCCACCATGAGAGTAAGGACAAGACAAGAACATATCAATGCCAACACAGAAGACAATGTCTAACATAACAGGCCAATTACACTGGATTAATCTTTGTGTTTAGATAGGAGATGCCTCGTATGGGCCAATAAGCCTTCTGCAGCCCCTATGTTTATCCCTTATGTATCCCCCCATGTTTTCACCTTCATTGTATTATCACCTGACCTAATGCGGGTATAAAATCAACTAGTATTGTAAGACCTGTTCACTTGAGAATGAACCATGGAGGTTCGAAACGCCGTGCAAATTATACAA
>NC_091174.1:28793992-28808992 GCF_040958095.1 Procambarus clarkii
CAAATGTTGTTATTGTTATAAACAGACTTCTGGTGCTTCGGAGCTCATTAACTGTTTAATAATTGTAAACAAAGCCGCTAATAATTGAGAAAAGATGTACAGGTTCGTAAGTGCTTGAGAGATATATACAAGAGTTGTTACATTCTTGTAGAGCCACTAGTACGCGTAGCGTTTCGGGCAAGTCCTTAATCCTATGGTCCCTGGAATACGATCCCCTGCCGCGAAGAATCGTTTTTCCATCCAAGTACACATTTTACTGTTGCGTTAAACAGAGGCTACAGTTAAGGAATTGCGCCCAGTAAATCCTCCCCGGCCAGGATACGAACCCATGACATAGCGCTCGCGGAACGCCAGGCGAGTGTCTTACCACTACACCACGGAGACTGTGGTGTAGTGGTGCGGAGGCTTGCGTAACTGCTTCGTAAATCTGGCCCAAGGTGAGGGCTCCTTAATTACCCTTAAGGCGGCACACTAACAGAGGCGCCACAGGAAGAAACTGTGGACCCGGAGATGCAACATTAACTTTCGAAATAATAAATTTGTTCATGATGACTGGAGTGAACAAAGGGAATACGCAGGTGGTGAAGGTAGATGTTACGGCCTCACTTAGCCAGTAACAAGGTTCATTTTATTCAAACTTTATACAGGGCCTTAGTGTCTCTTGCCTGGTGAATAGCGCGCAGGACTCGTAATTCTGTGGCTCGGGTTCGATTCCCGCACGAGGCAGAAACAAATGGGCAAAGTTTCTTTCACCCTGAATGCCCCTGATACCTAGCAGTAAATAGGTACTCAGGAGTTAGTCTACTGTCACGGGCTGCTTCCTGGGGGTGGAGGCCTGGTCGAGGACCGGGCCGCGGGGACACTAAAAAGCCCCGAAATCATCTCAAGATAACCTCAAGATAACCTCTTCTTACCAGATCCTTCCCCGAGTCATAGGTAAGTTTTTATGAACTGGCAGTAACAGTCAGTCCAACGGGAATGGGGATAATCAACACTTAGCAAAACCATCATCACCTGTAGTTCTTAAATATATTCACATATTACATATGTGCGACACATAACACCGCAGGTGTCGCTTTCACACAAAAGAACTTCTGCGATCTCCTATCCCGGCGAGTCCACTTCTATCTTCTTTCGTACATTACTCAAGGTTCCTTCCCTGAGTCTTTATTTTAAGGTACTCACGCCAGCGAGTCCACCTTTCTCAGTAAATCATTGGCAAGTCTTCCACAATATTACCACACTGTCAAAACATCACTTCAACTCTCTAGCAATACGCTGGCTGGCTTTCCCTACCGGCTTGTACCTATAACAAGCCTTAACATAGAGGTCAGATGAACGTCAATGCTCCCGGACGCAGGTTCGAATCCTCGTCACGGCCCTTGTGGATTTGTTAATTCCATCTGGTAACTCAACGGGGCCATCCCGGGATACATCTCTCATTCACCAATACTTCACTAGCTATCACAGACAATTCAGTCTCCACCGACTTGGCCCAACATGTTTCCACGTGAAAATTTCTCGAGAAAAGGACTGCCTTGGGTGGATTCACTCATGTCGACCAAGGTACCCTGCACATTACTTCTGAGGAGTAAAATCACAACCTTTAGTGGGAAAGAGAAAATGGGGTCGGTGCACTCAATAGATGGCGTTGACATCGTCACAGTAGACTACATACAATTTCTAATTAGGAAATTGAAAACAGTAGCTCAGGAACATGTGTACTGGATGAGTGAGAGTTGCGATGCTGGACCCCAAAAGCTCAACCTCTCCCATGAATAATGAGTGGAATAACATGAGTAGAACTGATGCTGAACACACCTGACACGGCTGGTAGAGGCACACCTGACGCGGCTGGTAGAGGCACACCTGACACGGCTGGTAGAGGTACACCTGACACGGCTGGTAGAGGCACACCTGACATAGCTGGTAGAGGTACACCTGACACGGCTGGTAGAAGTACACCTGACACGGCTGGTAGAGGCACACCTGACACGGCTGTTAGGGACACACCTGACACGGCTGGTAGAGGCACACCTGACACGGCTGTTAGGGACACACCTGACACGGCTGGTAGAGGCACACCTGACACGGCTGTTAGGGACACACCTGACACAACTGGTACAGAAGATACGGAGCACGGATAGCGAGTGACAACCCCTGACACGGAAGACGTGACACTCAGCTGACAATACTCGTCATTAAGTGAGGTGCAGTGTCAGATGTTCACTCTTTATACCCGACATTTCCTCGCTTCGCTTCCTAACACCTCACTTAATTATGCCGCCTTGAGCCCTTCTTACCACAAAATTAATCACCTGGTGATTATGTAGAGGCCGACGGCAAGCAATTACCAATCATCCCAGCTCAGTCGGTTGTGGGAATCTTAAATGTTGTGTGTGTGTGTGTGTGTTTACTAGTTGTGTACTAGTTGTGTGTGTGTGTGTGTGTGTGTGTGTGTGTGTGTGTGTGTGTGTGTGTGTGTGTGTGTGTGTGTGTGTGTGTGTGAGTGTGTGTGAGTGTGTGTGTGTGTGTGTGTGTGTGTGTGTGTGTGTGTGTGTGAGTGTGTGTGTGTGTGTGTGTTTAACAGTAGAACTATTGATATACAAGACCATAGATTTAACATGAAATGTCGTAGTTCACTAAAAGAGAGGGTACGCCTTTTATACAAATATGGAGTCAGGCTAGGGTCATCCCTCCCCCAAAGAAATTAGAGCTCATTGTAGAAAACAGCAAGACTTAGACCATGTATCAAGTCTTCAAACTATGATAATAATTCGGGCATTAAAGAATTAGTAGGAATAATCAATCGTGGTTATGTACTTATGTTTAAATTAACGTCAATTGGGAATAGAGAATAAGTCTCAAAGAAGCATTTGACTTCCGTAAGAATATGAATATATGTTAGAAGTATCTCATTAATTGGAAAATTTGTACCTACCCGCTTGCTTGTTAATTCCTGTAAATTACTGAAATACAAGGTCAAATGAATATTGTATTAGCCGGCTCAAGTTTCTAGATATTTCCCAATAGTTTTTGGAATAATAAGTCACCTTCAGTGACGAATACAGTAGTTAATATAAGTTAGTAATCATCTTCGAAGATTAATCTGGCATCTAGCCTAGGTCAGTCTCAGCTTGAGAGAGCAGGAATCGGTCAGTGTAGTTTAAGACATCCTGGGAGTCAACATCTCCTCTCCCAAAGCCTAGCTGGACAACTGGCATAGCTGTGGTATTTAATGGTATGGTACAGTTAAGTGCATGTCTTGCCATAAACAGTTAGGTGAAGAGTGCTACTGGACCACAGCTGAAGGTAACATCTGAGGGAGCTCCCAGACGCCATTACAACATCACTTCAACAAAGGTAGTGAACAACACTACACGTTCTGGCCCAACAGGAGGGTTAAGTCTTAGCAAAAATAAGACTGAGAGCTCTGTACCTGCATATTATTAACACAAAATAAGGGAGGTTGGTGGTGTAATATAGAGATTGGATCAAATTCATTATGCCACTAACGCCATTTATTGCAGGAGCGGTAATACCACGGGCTTACGAGCCCACCTCAGTAAGTAAATTACTTGTCACTTAATTAAATATATACCAACTAGGTTAATCAATATTTAACAAATAAATATTTGATATATTTCAATTGTTTAAAGATAAATTAAAGTACACATTTGCAATAGATAAATGCATAGCAATAAAGAATGAAATAAACAATCATGTAATTATTTATAATATAATTCATATTAGAGAAGATACCAGAGTTAAAGGATAGGCTAAAGTAATTGATAACCGTATCAGTGCTAGTGGCATTATTCATATTTGTATTTCTACCAAATGGTAAAGTGGTAATTTTCATTCCAACAGGTAAATGAAAAGTAGCACCATTCCTGCAGGAACACCCTGAAACTGAGCTTCCTAGTGAACAAGGAGATAATATATACAGTCCATTACCCAATGAAGAAAGCAACAGTTTCCTAGTGGCCGCTGGATATGACTACTATCACTGTAGACAGCTAAGTTTACTGTTACGTTAGTAGTTAGATTTTTATTTTAGAGAGTCAGAACTTTTAAAACCCACGCTGACTGTCATCAAGGAATGTTCTACCTCTTACGCTCCTCTTTCAATATACAGAGAATAATCACACTAAGGTTATGTATCAATGAGAAAATCCTTATGAACCGTGATGAGGATTCGAATCTATGCTATGTGTAGTCCCACACACACGCAACAGATAATCAGGCCACGATATGGTCAAAAAGATTGCAACCTGGTGATTCTACTGAACACACGAGGGTTTCATGAGGCTTCCACTGAAGCTAGACTAGGATTTTCACACAACCCTCCTCCCCCTTCCCCCCCGGCACTCTGGCTGTCATCTAGGAATGTTCTACCTCTGACGCTCCTATTTCAATACACAGAGCAACCTGTCCTCTTAAAAAGAACGTCAACAGTTGCCGTTTGACTCTACGGCTGTTTTTGGACGTTATTTTATCTTCAACTACGTCTATTTTCGCTTCCATGGACTATCTCTTGTTATACAATGAAATACCACACTCTTATTATTCTATAACTCACTGACTATGCTCTATGTTCTTCAAGTAAAAATACATATATTTTTGCCTTAATTAGGCCATAATCCAGAAAATTCCAGCCCATCGATCTTTATATTTAGGAAAACATCTAATAAATTTGGAAATGAATTTTTCGTTCGCCGACAGTTGCCTGTTACTATTTAGTCTTTTATGCTTTAATGTCGCTGGTCATTGTGACTTTCCCAGGATTTATATATGTTTTGTAGTAGCATTTAGTCACACTACAGTAATGTAACTAATGGGAAACCTTTATAGTCGTCGTAAATTAGTAATAATCATTTATCAAATAATAAATTAGCAAACATGTACAACTTCTTATGTTACGACTTTTCGGGTAGGCCGTTCTGTTTGTTTACAACCCCAATGTTTCAAAAAACACAATACTTTTAATATATAAGTGACTAAGTATGCTCTAATATATGGTCCTCAATGAAAATTGTTTTTTTTTTGTTAATTTGTCCATAATGAATAAGATTCGTTACTGTTGATCTTTATATTAAGAAAAACATCTAAGAAATTTGGTATTGAATTTTCGTTCAAATAAAGTTTCCAGTTACTATTTCCTAGTTATCCTTAAATGTAGGTGGTCATTATTTTACTGTTATGTATATAGAAATTTAGCATTATGCATTTATAATACAGAACAATTTGGTCGTTCCACTGCCTCATAATTATATAAAATACATTGTGACAAATACTTGATAATTAAAATCATAGTTTTTTGACAACTATAAAAAATCCTGTTGAAATCATGGCGTTTAGAGTTGTCATACGCTTCTTAGTAGATCAGATTCAGATTCAGATTCAGATGTTTATTCAGGTAAGGTATATACAGTAAATAATATTGTGTAATGTTTGGCGCAATTTATCACTGTATTTACAAACTGTTTAGGTATTAATGTATTCATTTTTTTTAATGTGTAATATGTTACTTAATCATAAACTTCTTTTGCAACATTTATATCAGTTATAAATAATTGTCGCGAAACGGCGTATGAAAAAATAAATTTCCCCAAATGAAATTAGTGTATCGGCGATCGAGCGGGCATATTTAAAAGTGTATACTCCTGTCACTGTTCTGACATTAGTTTTCGATGTACGTATTTCATTTTTGTACCAATGTGTTCGCAATAGAATGTTCTAGAACAACATAGGGTATAAAACGTCACATAAGGATGTGTTCGACCGGCAACATATATAAAAACTACGTCGATTATACTCGTCGTGTCAATAATACAATTTTTACCACGCTGATTCAATGCCATACTGTTTTCTCAAATAAGCTCTTCGGCTATTAGAGAAACGTAAATTTCATGGCGAACATTTGTAAACTATCCCCAAGTAGATCTGATCGAAATTGGAATTTATACAAATATTTATTCTCGTGTTGCCCGCCAGTGTCACCCTTGAGTAACCAGAAACGGATATACAGTAAAAATTAGGCTAACTCATCCTAATCCTTGCACAAGCCCTCCAGAATTTCTTTATTGAAGATCAGCAAAAAATTATTGCGCAGCTCATATTATACAGTTTAAGAATGAGATTTCCTTGTTCTAAAGGAATGAAAATAACACTGCCTTAATCTCAGTCGATTAAGGCAGTGTCTGGGATGCTCCCGGTGGCCGTGCCTGATGCACGAGCACCAGGCACGGCCGATAGTGTACCTTTAATTGTTCTTTTAGTGTAAATAACGGAATAAAATGTAAGACATAGTCTGCAGATCTTTTTCCAGATGTCTTTTATTTATTTTTCCTAAAGAAAACTAAGATATTGCGAATTTTGCTTAACAAGTACATTAATTATTAACTTTTTGTCGTTATTATTGTTATAATTAAAAGAATTACATCTTGTTTTTTGCTTATGTACAAAACATAGTCTAATAACCACAGTTCGTTGCCCCTAAATCAACACAACATAACCAGTTTACTCATGTCATCGCCCCTAAATCAACAAAAACAACCAGTGTATTATTGTAAATAATTATATCTTATGATTCCTTAGCAATGGTAAGACATTTTTAAGACTCTAACCTTCGTAGGAAGGTATGCTCGTATACGAACTGAACGACCGCGCTTCACAACAAAAACATGGCCACATGAGTTGGATTATTCCGGTAATATTGAACTACTGTTCATTGTTATTAGTTTAACAATACTCTTAGGGAATGTCATAAGAGTCGTAAGTAAGTAAACTTACTTACTTATCTCTCTCATCTCATTTTTCTCTTGTAATGTATCTTTCATTTATCAATTCTGATTGAAATTACCTACTTAAAATTATCTGCTAGATTAAGGACCTGCCCGAGACGCTGCGCGTACTAGTGGCTCTACAAGAATGTAATTACTGTACTATCCAATGTATTCTCTCAAACCCAATGTACCTTCTTGTATATATATAAATAAATAAATAAATAAATAAGTTAGGGAATGTCATAAGAGTAGTCACAGGGCAACCAAAGGTACCCAGCTTCTGGGTACGGGATCTTTGCCCGAAACGCTATGCGTGCTAGTGGCTTTACAATAATAATAATAATTTATTTAGGAAAAATATATACATAGATGCAGAGTTACAGTACAAACATTCTGTTTGATTTATAGATAGAGGTAGTACATACAATACCTAAAGCCACTAGTACGCATAGCATTTCGGGCAAGATTGTAAAATCATCATTATTCCTATTTTCTCTCTTAACCCTAAGTGTACCTTCTCGTATATTAATAAATAAATAACCAGGGTTTTTTATGCGGCTGTGCTGAAAGCCTGACGTAAAATAAATCATTGTGTCGGAGAACAGGAAGCTACAAATTAGGCTTATATTGAGGTTCCCCCCCCCTTTCCCCCCAATTACGGGTCTGTCTAATTACCACAAGCTACCACAAGCTACACAAGCTTCACAAAGCTTCCTGGCAATACGTTAGTAATGAATAAATATGATATGTTAGGCTAACCTAACCTAACCTAACCTAACCTAACCTAATCTAACCTAACCAAATCTAACCTAACCAAATCTAACCTAACCAAATCTAACCTAACCAAATCTAACCTAACCAAATCTAACCTAACTTAACCAAACCAAACCTAACCTAACCAAATCTAACCTAACCAAATCTAACCTAACCAAATCTAACCTAACCAAATCTAACCTAACCATATCTAACCTAACTTAACCAAACCTAACCTAACCTAACCTAACCAATGCTTGGATCGTCGACTTGATTTGGTGTCACCATTTCTTTATTTTCGTCTAATTTCTTTATAAAAAGATACTTTTTCAGATTAAAATTATGTTTTTTCGTGTTGTACATTCAGTACCAACATTATAATGAGTAAATATATCTTATTTATTCATTACTAACATATTGCCAGGAAGCTATGTGAAGCTTGTGTAGCTTGTGGTAGCTTGTAATTAGACAGACCGCCAATTGCTGGTGGAGTAAATCAGCCTAGCCTACTTCTTCCTAGCATAACCTAGCCAACACTAGCCAAGCCTAGTCTACCCTTGCCTAGCCTAGCAAACAGCCCTTGAACCCCCTACTGTTAAGACTCTGCTCTCTGATTGTACCTATGACACCTATTATTAATTTCCTTCTGTATCTTTAGCTCCAGTATGTTGTTATATTATGCTGTGCAAATTTGGGACCTGGCCCTCTAGTATCTTACATATATGTATTATTTGATACCATTCTTGTCTCCTGTCCAGAGAGTACATTTTGAGAGCTTTGAGACGGTCTCAATTATTTAGATGTTTTATCATTTATATGTTTGCTGTTTATGGTCTCTTTATTTCCTCTAATTCAGAGATTTCTCCTGTTCAGAAAGGGGGAGTCAGTACCGAGCAATACTCAAGACGGGACAGCACCAGTTATTTGAATAGTATTAGCATTACTGTGGGTGGGGTCTTTGATTTTTAACATTCTCATAAACCATTCCATTATTTTTCTGGCCGCCACTATATTTGCTCGGTTATGTTCACAAAGTGTGAGGTCGTCAGACGTCGTAATTCTCAGATCTCTTGCATGTTTTTTTCCTTCATAGAGTAGGGTCTGATTGTGTCCTGTGTTCCTTGTTTAATTTAATTTCCTCGTTTCTACCATACTTCAGCACCTGTAACTTATCACTGTTAAAATCATGTTATTTCTGTTTTTTCAATGTCTCCTACAGTGCCAATTTACTTGTGTCTTCTGTATCATCTGTAAAGTTTCATTGTTCAAATTTCAGTTATATTTTGCTTGTATTTTCACATGTATTAATTTTATTTTTATCTCAGTTTAATTACTGAAAAAATGCCAAGAAGTTAATATGTAAACAAAAAGTGCTTATGAGATTTGCAGTGTCACAACTCTCATTTGCAGTTTTTGGATGGTGGTGCAAGTATGCATCCTACCTTGTTCTTGTAGTTTTATATAATTAATCTAAACTGATTCTATTTTATGCCTGGTTTTAAATAGTTTTGTACCTTTTGGGTAAATTTTACAGCAGCCCAACATCAATTTCAATCGGTGATATTGTTTCTCATGCAGTCGAATATCTGAGAGCTCATTGCAACAATGGATTCCAAAAATCCAAGTAAGTTTCATTATACAGTAATTAGGATTAGGTTTCCTTTATCGCGGTACTAGATTTTAATCATATTGCATACTTTATGATAGCCCAAATTATCATAATTTTCAGGACAGAAAAGTGTATGAAGTAGTCTTTCATGCTACATTTATCCATTTAGCTAAGAGTATAATTAGCAAATGATTCACAAAAATATTAATTACACAATTTGATAATTGTCCCAGACAGACGTAAAGATCATTGCATCCTCGTTTTCTGATGTGGTTGTTTTGTCATCCAAAGATTGTACATTATTACCTAAAATTCCAATTTAGAATATTTATTAAGTATTACTTAGTTTGCTTTCATTCTAGAGTATGCACCTCCTCTCTTGGATTGCCTACCCTCCATCCTTCACCAGACATTAAATATCTTTGCTTATACTAAGTATTTAAAGTGCAATCAATACCTGCTTGATGGGGTTCTGGGAGTTCTTTTACTCAGCAAGACTGGCAGTAGGCCAGGCTTGACTTGTGAGAGTTGGGTCCACCAGGCTGTTGCTTGGAGTGGCCTGCAGGCGCACATACCCACCACAGCCTGGTTGGTCCGGCACTCCTTTGAGAAAACTATCTAGTTTTCTCTTGAAGAAGTCCACGGTTGTTCCGGCAATATTTCTTATGCTCGCTAGGAGTATGTTGAAAAACCGCAGACCTCTGATGTTTATTCAGTACTCTCTGATTGTGTCTATGGCACCCCTGCTCTTCACTGGTTATATTCTGCATTTTCTTCCATATTGTTTACTTCAGTATGTTGTTATTTTACTGTGTAGATTTCGGACCTGGGCCTCCAGTATTTTCCATGTGTATATTATTTGGTATCTCTCTTGTCTCCTTTGTAGTGAGTACATTTGGAGAGCTTTGAGACGATCCCAATAATTTAGGTGCTTTATCGAGTCTATGCATGCCGTATATGTTCTCTGTATTCCCTCTATTTCAGCAATCTCTCCTGCTCTGAAGGGGAAAGTGAGTACTGAGCAGTACTCAAGACGGGACAACACAAGTGACTTGAAGAGTACAACCATTGTGATGGGATCCCTGGATTTGAAAGTTCTCGTAATCCATCCTCTCATTTTTCTGGCTGCCACAATATTTGCTTGGTTATGCTCCCTAAACTTTAGTTCGTCAGACATTATTATTCCCAAGTCCTTTACATGTTACTTTCCTACTATGGACAATATTTGATTGTGTCTTGTACCCTGTATTATGTTTAAGGTTCTCATTTTTACCATATCTGAGTACCTGGAATTTGTCGCTTTTCAACATCATGTTATTTTCTGCTGCCCAGTCGTAAACTTTATTAATACTGTATCTACTTGTAGTTTTTCAATATCTTCAGCAGAGGTCATTTTTAAGCTGATTTTTGTGTCATCTGCCAAGGATGATCCAACGCTGTGCCTTGTATATGAGTCTATATCTGATATGAGAATAAGGGAAAGCAATGGTGCAAGGACTGTATCTTGAGGTACAGAGCTTTTAACTGTTCTTGGACTCGATTTTATATGGTTGACTGTTACTCTTTGTGTTCTGTTTGACAGAAAGCTGAGTATCCAGCGTCCTATTTTACCAGTTATTCCCATTGACCTCATTTTGTGTGCTATCACTCCATGGTCAAATCTGTCGAATGCGTTTGTGAAATCCGTGTACTGTATACCACATCTGCATTCCCTTTTTCTTCTAATGCCTCAGTGATTTTGTCGTAATGGTCAAGTAGCTGTGAGAGGCATGATCTTCCCGTTGTAAATCCATGTTCACCTGGATTGTAGAGATCATTTGTTTCCATGAAAGTAGTGACCTGACTCCTGATCAATATCTCAAATACTTTTATTATGTGGGACGTTAGTGCAACTGGTCTATAATTCTTTGCCAGTGCTTTGCTCCCTCTCTTGTGTAGAGGGGCTATGTCTGCTGCTTTAAGCGCATCTGGTATTCCCCCGTAGTCCAATCTCTTCCTACTCACTATACTGAGTGTCCTGTGCTAATGTCACTTTGCATTTCTTTATAAATATTAAATTCCATGAGTCTGGACCCAGGGCCTGAGTGCATGGGCATATTGTAAAATTCTCTTTCAAAATGTTCCATGCTCGTGTTGATATTGGTTATATTTACAGGGGTTTGGATATCACGCATAAAGAAGTTGTCCGGATTTTTTACTTTCATGCTGTGTATCTGAGTGCTAAACATATCCTCATACAGCTTCTTTAGGATTTCACTAATTGTAAAATTAGTGTTATGACAAATTAGAAATTTGTCATCCTCAATGTATGAACCTTCACTAATACAAATAGGTCCAATATTGGCAGTGATATTTTCTTATGATTTAGCATAAATGAGGAAATATTTTGGGTTTTCCTTTATTTCTTGAATTGCTTTTTTGTCTAGTTGCCTCTCTTCAATCTGATATGAATGCTTCAGTCTCTGTTTTATTTCTACAATCTCCCTGTTTAAATTATTCCTTCTTTGTATGAAATGTTGTCTGCTTAATCATTTCCGTTGTTTTTTTGTCTCTTTTTGTAGTGTCGCCTGCGTTTTCTTTCTACGTTGGACCTCTTTCTGGCTTTCCTCAAAGGGACATGTTTCAGACAGACTTCATAGGCTTCAGAAGTCTGTTTTTCTATTCTTTGTGTATGATGTTTATTACTTAGAACACATTCCCATTGAACGTTCGTAAGTTCCCCATTTATTTTTGCCCAGTCTATCCTTTTATTATTATTATTAAAATTGGATTTATTGAATAACCCTTCTCACTTGTTGTTTCTCTTAGGCCTACTACCATTATTAATGTTAGTTTTCACTTCAATGTTGTCCGAGTACGTAGTGTTTGAGACAGTAATGTCGCTGATTAGCTCATCATTGTTTGTAAATATCAGGTGCAGCGTGTTTTCGTTCTAGTTAGGTCCTGTAATCTGCTGACTGTGCGAGAATTTGTCACAGAATGTCAGTAGTTCTCTGACCTGTAAGTTTGTTATTTCCAGGTTGATTTCCTGCTATAATGTTATTTTTACTATTCTCCATTTTAAAATGGGCAGATTGAAGTCTGCAAAGAAGATAATATCTGGTACTGGGTTTGTTAAGTTATCAAGGATATTCTCTATTTTGTGGATTTGCTCAGTTAATTTCTCAACTGTTGCATCTTGCAGTTTGTATATTAAAATAATAATTAGATTTATATTTTCAACCCTGATTCCAAGTACCTCTACCACCTCATTAGTTGAGTTCAGGAGCACTGTTCATGCCAGTTCCTCTTTAATATACATACCTACTCTTCCACCTGACCTTATTACTCTGTCACATCTATACAAATTATAATTTTGGATCCAGATTTCACTATCCATGTGGTCTTTTATGTTGAATGATTTGCTCATTCAAATCATTCATTCATCATTTGCTCATTTATTTGATCATTCAAATATGAATGATTTCCCATATTGTGTGTGACTTCTGGTGAGCTTAGGTAGTTCTACATTATAATGTAATTATACTGTACTGCACAGTTTATCATAACCCAAATTATCTTTATTTTTCAGTCCTGAGAAACGCTTTACAGCGATTATGTCCCTCATGTAATATTATCGTGAACATTAATCAACATGTCTGCAAGTGTGGCTATAGGCTTTTTGATGCCAAATGTAAAGCTCAGCCGGAAAGCCAGGCTCAGGCAAATATCAAGAGATCAGAAAAAAAAAATATATACCTGTTGTACATGGTAAGCTCACTTATATTTTTATTCACAATGTTTAATATGGAAATAAATAACATATAATTGATTAATTTAATTTTATTTAAAGGAAATATTTTACTCCCTTTCATATTGTTGTAAAGATTACCAACATATATTGTCAAATGAGCAATTTATGTCATCTGCATTTAAAATACAGCTTTCACACACTTCACGTATTTGTGTTGGATAATATCATTTTCCAGCTTTACATAGAATACTTTGTGTTCTTTATCTATGTTCAGATGAGTTGCATAAAAGTGTGCAAGATTTACAACACCAAAAGAAATTGAAGGAGATTGAAGAGGAGATAACAAGGCTTCGAGCAATTTATGATTCCCAAAATAACAACCCAAAAAGGCGGACAATTATGTACACTGGCACTTCGTCTAGAAAAAGCAGAGCTTTAGGTATTAGTATTATTGTCAACAGTTAAATATAATCACTAACTGCTCTTAAATGTAATTATAAATAACTTGTTATAGTAATATATTTTTTACTGTTTTTTTTCTATTACTAGGCACATCATCAAATCCTTTCCCTTGCAGTCATGTAGTAATGAAGCCTCCAGTTTCTGTTGTAGACGTTATACCCCAAAATATCAATGGTATGTTATCTAATTATTTTAGAGAGATACAAATATAAATGCATTGCCATAGTAACCAAGGACTAAGTTGCAAATACAGTGTGTGTGTGTGTGTGTGTGTGTGTGTGTGTGTGTGTGTGTGTGTGTGTGTGTGTGTGTGTGTGCAACCCATCCTCCGAATTGACAGTACGATTTATTACTAAGTGTAATAAGTACACTTTCGTACTGTCATAACCAGTGCATAATTGTACTTATTGGGCTGTTACATTTACCCAACTCCCTCCCCCGATTTAATTCTCCTCGTTTTCTGTTAACACACTCAGAATTTTAGGATGACGTTTTCAATTTCAATTAGCAATACACAAGTTTTAAATATCAGGAATTTCTTTTTCAGGTTTATTAAACAATATAGATTTTATACAACATTTTAAAATATCCTTAGTTATCCTTAGAGGGGCCTCGTAGCCTGGTGGATAGCGCGGAGGACTCGTAATTCTGTGGCGCGGGTTCGATTCCCGCACGAGGCAGAAACAAATGGGCAAAGTGTCTTCATCCTGAATGCCCCTGTTACCTAGCAGTAAATAGGTACCCGGGAGTTAGTCAGCTGTCACGGGCTGCTTCCTGGGGGTGGAGGCCTGGTCGAGGACCGGGCCGCGGGGACACTAAAGCCCCGAAATCATCTCAAGATAACCTCAAGATAGTTACTTTACAATTTATTGATATATTTTAGTTTTGTTTTATTAGTTTTATAAAACTGTAATATCAATATAGCTATAGGTTAAGTACTAATTGTAATTAAGAAGCAATAAAATTATTATCTTCAAAAACTAAGACGGTTAGGTGAGGGTGTGGTTTTCTATTCAGTTTTTCAGGTAAACTCAAATATTCACAATATATTTGACAGTACGATTTAATACTAAGTGAAAATAAGTACAATTTCTAACTGCTATGAATAGTACATAATTGCACTTATTTGTCTCCTTACATTTACCACCCCATTTTTGGAGGACGGACTGGTGTGTGTGTGTGTGTGTGTGTGTGTATATATGTGTGTGTGTGTGTATATATATATATATATAATATATATATATATATATATATATATATATATATATATATATATATGTCGTACCTAGTAGCCAGAACTCACTTCTCAGCCTACTATTCAAGGCCCGATTTGCCTAATAAGCCAAGTTTTCCTGAATTAATATATTTACTATAATTTTTTTCTTATGAAATGATAAAGCTACCCTTTTCACTATGTATGAGGTCAATTTTTTTTTATTGGAGTTAAAATTAACGTATATATATGACTGAACCTAACCAACCCTACCTAACCTAACCTAACCTATATATATAGGTAAGGTTAGGTTAGGTAGCCAAAAAAAGCTAGGTTAGGTTAGGTTAGGTAGGTTAGGTAGACGAAAAAACATTAATTCATGAAAACTTGGCTTATTAGGCAAATCGGGCCTTGAATAGTAGGCTGAGAAGTGAGTTCTGGC
>NC_091174.1:28818992-28831492 GCF_040958095.1 Procambarus clarkii
AAATTAGAGAAAATATATTAATTCAGTAAAACTTGGCTTATTAGGCAAATCGGGCCTCGCATAGTAGGCTGAGAAGTGAGTTCTGGCTACTAGGTACGACATATATATATATATATATATATATATATATATATATATATATATATATATATATATATATATATATATATATATATAATATATATAATTTTTTATTAAACCTAAAAGGGGTACCACCTCTTGTGCAAGTGTAGGGACACAGCCACGGAGAAGAAAATAAAGAGTACTCAGAGAAGACCTTGTGGATCCTCACTGAACACTTTCATCTTGTCTACCACCCTATTCTTTTAGTATGTGTGTAACTTTATTTTAATATTTCATTACACAAAAAGGGTTACAACATTGGTTACATGCTTTGTATGTAACTACTCATCTACTCAGGCTACTCATCACAGGTTCTAGAGTTCCTCCAGCTCTTCAGATGGCAGGCTGGAGCCATGGATGCAGTGAGCATTTCCTCTCTGGATCGCCACACTAAGGCGCTGAAAGTGGAGCAATGGGTCAAAATTGTAGTGGTGATCAAGATCTCTAGATTAAGAGGCCAATACTGTCACCATGGTGACACTGTTGGGCAGCGCCACTCATCCTGTGACTGGACTCACCAATACTGTCCATCCCAATACTGTCACTATGAATATAGTGACAGTATTGGGCAGTGCCACTCATCATGTGAGTGGACACACCACCATAGGAGCTTGCCAATAGGAAGCAAACCCTTCATCGTTCATCCTGTCACTTGTACCCAGACACAGCTGGGACTTTCTTAACTATCTCAAGTGAACAGCTTTGCAAACAAAAAAATTAACATTCGTCAACCTTTAAAATTGTACGTTATCTTGCGGGTGCAAAATGGGGAAATATTTTAAGAACAGTATGTATATGTGACAACCACATTTGTCCTGATAATTTTTTTCAAGCTGGAGTTTAAAAGTTCTTGAGAATTTTAGCATTTACGATTTCTTTGGGTAGGCGGTTTCAATGGGGTTCTTAACCCTATGTATTCAAAAGCATCTGCTGTTACTCCTACATTGTGGCTTGTTGAGCTTGAAACCTTTGCTCTTTGTTCGTGTTACATCTGACCTTTTGAAGAAATTGAATGAATCAATATCCTCCAAATTGTTCAGTATTTTAAAGGTTTCGCTCTATTACTCTCTCATTTGCATATCTCTAAGCATATAGATTAGATTGATTTAGATTAGATTTTCAATTCAGGTAAAGGTACATACATTGCAGATGAGTTACAAAGGGAAAGACAAGGGCTAGCGTTCACTAGCTCTATTGGAATAGAAACATCTGCAAGACAAGTGTTGGCAAAAATTCAGATAGCTAAGGGGACAGAGCCCGGCCTGCGGCTCACAAAGACCCCCAGGGTAAGGCTGAAGAACTAATACACAAGTTGAGTGATGCAGCATCATCCTCCTCCCTCCCTGCATAAGTAAGTAGGGAACAGCTCCTCCGACAAAATGACAGAAGGATTAGGATAACAAGAGCACAATCTAGTGATGACGAATATGAGGAACCAATCACAGCCCAGGAAGTAAAGGGGGCTAT
This sequence comes from Procambarus clarkii, assembly GCF_040958095.1. Classification (NCBI taxonomy): domain Eukaryota; kingdom Metazoa; phylum Arthropoda; class Malacostraca; order Decapoda; family Cambaridae; genus Procambarus; species Procambarus clarkii. Next base: position 28,820,583 of record NC_091174.1, read on the forward strand.
GAAAAGGATAAAATTACAGCACCTGGTGAGGATGGCATCACCTACGACATACTCAATGCACTGGTGAAGTGTCTGGGAACTCAATACTCCACCTGTTTAACAAGTCATTCCTAAGTGGAGTGTTGCCCACACAATGGAAACATGCAATATTTGTTCCCATACAGAAACCCAATGACCCTGGCAATTACAGACCTATCAGTCTCATGTCATGCACTTGCAACATGTTCGAAAGGATCATCCGAAACCGACTATTGCACAAAATACGTAGGTTAGGGGATGTGGGTCAATGGATTTGTAAAAGGACGGAGCACAGCAAATTGTATAGTTAATTATCTGCCTAATGACACAGCTAAGTACTCCCAATAAACTCTCTCCTTGGGGCAAATATTTTAAATTTAAAATACAATACCTAAAGCCACTAATACGCATAGCGTTTCGGCCAAATATATACGAAGTAAAACCCAAACAAAAACCTATTACAGCAGAGTAGGACCCATAAAAGATGAGACTAACAATGTTAAGTTGCACAATAAAAGGGCAGCAAACACACTGAATGAATACTTTACATCAGTGTTCACACTAGAAAGCTTGAATGACATCCCATCACCCACACAAATGTTTGTCGGAGGTAAAGAGAATGAATTAAGGGAAATACCAATTACACTCTACACAATCAGGAAGAGCATTGACAAACTAAAAGACTCAAAAGCCCAAAGTGTGAATGTATTTCAGCCCCAAGTCGTAAAGGAACTGAACTGGCAAATTCACTATGTTTGTCAGTGAAACTCCTTTTCAGAAAATCCCTGGACCATGGAATAGTTGAAGGTGTTTATAAATCTTGTTTATCTGTATCTTTGGTACCCAGTCTCCCAATCTTTATGTACCCATTCTGAACATCTTTACCATTGTGATCATTGCTGTCTTATATGTGCTGTCAATCTGCTATATGGTGTCTATTAATCTTGTTTAAATTACTAATCAAGCTGTCAATGTAATCAATCAGAGCTTTAATATAACAATGTGCTTTAATATACTTACTTATCTCTCATCTCATTTTTCTCTTGTATTGTATCTTTATCATTTATCAATTCTGATTGAAATTACCTACTTAAAATTATCTGCTAGATTAAGGACCTGCCCGAAACGCTGCGCGTACTAGTGGCTTTACAAGAATGTAAATACTGTACTATCCAATGTATTCTCACAAACCCAATGTACCTTCTTGTATATATATAAATAAATAAATAAATAAATAAATAAGGTGATAATGAGACCTTACTAAGTTATCTAAATGAACTTCAAAAATGGTCAGATGACTGACAAATGCATTTTAATGTCGATAAATGCTAGCCCTTACATGTGGGCCACAACAATCCACTTCAGAACTACCAAATTGACAGCACTACCTCACAACAGATAGATGAAGGAAAAGGCGTTTGAGTCAGAATGCATCATTTCGCCTTCTCGCCATGCCCTGTGGCTGGGGGGATTGGTGCCCTGAAGCTACATCAACACCCTTATACCCCCCCGAAGTGGCAAAGGGAGTTAGGGGACAATAATATTGCTCAACAAGTGGAAGAGGTAATTAAAAAAAAATCATACCAGTGCTTCATCTCTCGTATCAGGAATGGATGAGGGCCACTACGGTGTAACAACACTGCAGACCAGGCATGACAGGGCGGATCTCATAGAAACCCATAAAATACTAAATTTGTTGGATGTCAATCCGGACAGTTTTTTCAAAATGTCAGACGTAACACGAATGAGGAGCAACGGGTTCAAGCTCAAGAAACCACAATGTAGGACAGAAAACCAAAGATGCTTTCACCCATAGGGTTGTAAACCCGTGGAATCGCCTACCCGCACATGGCATAACTCTGCGTGGTATTAAAATGCTGTAGCGAGTAATCCTTATACTCGCTCCAGTATCTCATTATCTTAATAGCATAACTAATTAGCACTAATTACAGAAGCTACAATCCTTTCCCCAATTACAGGTAATACTCTTCTCAGCTTGTTGGAGGGAGCTGAGGTGTAATCACCATATAAGCAAGCGATATGAGGAATGGAGGACAGTACAATTCCCCATTCAACAATGTAGCACTCGGCGTGTACAGTTCTAATCGACCCAAGACGCTACAGCTTCGACACAGAGCAGACAGCAGACTACGACCGCATCGAGCCGCCACGCTCTCGCTCCCCGAGTTCAGACACTCACAATTTGCCATTAGCCATTATCTTAATTATTGTACATGTGCTTGGGGTTCTACTACCCAAAATCATGCATGTCCCCTAATTATGCCATACAAATCTGCTATTAGAACTTTTACCTGAATAAACATTTAATATTCTTTATGTAAAGTAGTACTGTTAATTTAGTACTTGTGACGTGGATTGTTATGGCCCATATACAAGATCTTGCATTTAATTATAATTTACATTATAATTTGATGATGTGGTTTGTAATATTTTCATCTATGTTATTGGTATATATGACAAAACCTCATATAAATCAGGTAGGTAGGTAGGTGTGTGGCAGTCCGTCTAATTACCCAAAGCTTCTTAGTACAGTATACGTAAGTAATGAAACACTACGATATATTTACTCACTATATTGTTGGTGCTGAATGTAGAACATCATGAAAAAAAAACTTATTTTTACTCTAAACTAACATAATTTTATAGCAAAATTGGAATCATCTAATTACCCAAAGCCACAACATTCTCTCTTTAGCGCATTTATTATGCACCCTATACCCATCTTGTGAGCCGAAGTGGAAAGAGATACAGAGGCTTATTTATTGTCATGTTCCTGCATGCCAATGTGAGAAGGAATCCACAACATTTTTATATTTACCCTCTTGCTAAGTATTCTTATATATCTATGTCTAGCTTCCAAGACAAGCACGTTATTACATGATTGCAAACTGTTTATTGCTCGTAGTGAAGAAAGGGAGTCAGAAATAATTAAGCTGTCTACTTCAGTGTTGTCAATGATTTCGAGTGCTACCAGGCTTAGAATGTAGACTTCCTGTGTTGAACTGCGAGTTAAGTTTCGTATAATTTTGTTATAAAATATGATTATTTCAGAGTAAAAATGTGTATTTCCATGTTATACATTCAGTACCAACATTATAGTGAGTAAATATATCATATTTCTTCATTACTTACGTAATGCTAGGAAGCATCATCTCAAATGAAGTAGTTTCCTGAACCTACTGGGCCGTCATATCTACACTTGAAACTTTGTACGGAGTCTGCCTCCACAACATCACTTCCTGATGCATTCCATTTGTCAACTACTGATACTAAAAAAGTTTTCCGTATCTCATTTGGGCACTCATTTTTCATGTTTACCTTTTTTTTTTTTTTTTGTGTGTGTTTTTTGAAGGAAAGCAAAGAAATTGCACATAACTACAACTACAATTTATTTAATAAGCATTTCTAAACTAAACAAAACTTTGAGGGTAATTAATAAAAATAAAAACAAATTTGAAAACAAATCTTTCTTGAGCAACATAGGGATGCAAAATTAACATGACGATGATTTGGGCAAAGAACATTTGCCCAACCCAGGGGTAGAGAATACTTGTTATTTTCTCTTTGCTTTGCTACTTAAAGCTACTCAAATCAAAGGGAAGAGTGTTTCTTCCATTTCTTCGTTGTCAGTCTGTGACTCAATACTGACTACACTGTTGTCACTGTCGGTCTCGGAATCCTCGGAATCTTGACTGTCTGTTTGAAATTTGTTGTACTCTACTTCCCTGTCTTCAGAAAACAGGTTAGTTGCCTCAATTAGTTTAATTTGATATAATTGTTTCATATTTAGCAAGAGGGCCATAAGTCCACTGGTTAAATGCTGGAATGATGACTTCTTTATTGAGTATTTACCTGGTTCCTGTAAAACAAACACACATCATTATTTCAGGTAATTTTTTAAATTAAATGTTTGTTTTCCTAACAAGTGTTTCATTTAAACTTTAACCAGTAAAAGTGATAATGAAAATATATTACAATTTGTGTCTACAAAATGCTTTTACTAATTTTACTTAGCCACACAAACAACAATGATTAAGCTACCTGTTAAAATAATTACCAAGTAGCTATAATGCAATAACATTTATTTCAGTGGAGTAATTAAGTTAATATTGTCTTCATTGTAGACCGCTATCAGTTCCCTCAACTTTTTCTTGTCTGCTTCAATCTTTGCACGGTATCGTGATCTCATTTTGCTTGAAACTGAAAGAAACACTTTGTTACTAGTAAATAAGATTATAGTTGATAAATTTGTTTTGTATATACTTAGTAGTGAATACCTACACAAAAGTAGCAGAACACACTACATAAATATTTGCCAACCACTTTTTTTTTAACAAGCTTAGGTATACACAGCAATGTGCTGCTATCCTATTATGTATGAAAGACCACAGTGTAGATCAAAAACCTCACAGGACAGCCAGTCATACATGGAATCTGGAGAGAATATGAAATGTAAGGCTGATCTATTAGCCTCCACTAACAAAATCGGGGTACAGCACAAGAATATCTTCCAATATTCCTGAGTGTATGAAGTAATAACAAAACTCAAAGTACATCATACCATTTGTTCTGAAGTCATTGATAACAGGGCAATCACATATATAGTGATAGACAGTATGTCCTAGCTTTTGTTCACATAGTTTACAACTGGAATGATTTCCATTGGACAGATTCATTACCTGCAGGCACCTGCCATAGATATTGATATCTCAACTTAATTTTGACAATTACCTATAATTACATAGGACAACACCTAAGTGAGATGGTATCCATACAAATCTACCTGAGAAATAAATGACATTAGATGTGTTTAGATAAAAAAAAAAAGTCATTGTTTTCTTGAAGTATTTTACAAACACTAAAAGATTTCTGTTTGTTTTATCAGTCCCTAACTTATACATAAGCTTTAACATACCTGCTACACCGGATATTTGGGATTTCTTGGTTCTAATTGAGTCACATACTAACTCTATCCCCTTTTGAACATCATTTTGAGAAACTGATCTGTTGAGAATAGAGGATACTGTTTGCTATAATGTTTACTAAATTCAAACATGTAAAGTCCCTGATTAATTAAAAAAAAATTTAACTTAAATTTTTAGGCAATGGTCACAATGGCATTTTATGATGGCTGACAATTACTGTACAAGAACTAAACAATTAAAATAATAAAGAAATGTTTTGGCAATTTTATGATTTATGGTACTGCATTGATTTTACAGTACAATAACCTTGTTAAAATATATAAGAGTATTTCAAAACAGTGTTTCTTACTATATATTTTACAAGCAAACCTTTTATTTAAACTCTGGGCTAAGTTGGTTAACTCTGCAATCCAGATGAGAAGTTGTTTTTCATCAAGAGATAAGTCAGGCTAACTCCTTTCTTATTAACTCTGCAGCTTCTTTTGCCTATCAACAGGAGGAAAAACTGCCCTGTTAGTATAATAAATGTTGCAATTTTTATTTAATATTTGATATTACAAAAAAAAAAACAATCCTTACCAGCCTAACTGCTGATGAAGGCTGTTTAATGGCAGTAAATGTTATTTTTATTTTTATTTTTGAATGTTTTTTTTATCCTGTGCACTTATATTAGTGATTCATGATCATTGTTGCATATATTCAATGAATAAAGCAAATTACTTGCCTTACAAAATTTTGAAGCTAGAACACGAGCTAAAGAGTCATGTTTACGTTGGTTCCAAAAAAATGAAGATTCACTAAGTTCTTCTTCACGCTCTGAAATAAAGGAACAAAAAATAACTCCCTTCAATGAATATGTAAAATGAAAATAATTCACTTTTATGCAGGCAATGAGTCACAATAACGTGGCTAAAGTATGTAGACCAGACCACTCGCTAGAAGGTGAAGGGATGACGACGTTTCGGTCCATCCTGGACCATTCTCAAGTCAATTGTGATGAGGAAGTAGAGACAGGCAATAAATAGGCAAGAGAGAGCTGAGGAGGAAAGTAAGGTGTATTTTAGGGGATAGTAATAATAATAAGAGCTGCAGAGGGCCTATTGGCCCATACGAGGCAGCTCCTATTATAACCACCAAATGAGGAGGAGATAGGAATAAGAAGACGATAGCAAGGGAGCGTAGGAGAAGACAATGAACAGAAAAAAGGGAGAAGAGAGAAGAAAGGAAGAGAAAGAAAGATAGATAAATGGAAGGGGTAGGCTTATGTTAGGTCACGTTTGTTAGAAAGATTACAGCATTTGAGTATATACTGTGAAAGGGAAGAGTCCACAGCAACAAAGCCAGGACTCAAGTTCATGTTAGGTACATTGTGTATTAGAGCCGATTCAACAAGACGGCGTCTGTGGAGAGTAGAGGCAGGAAAGATTATTTTGGAGGAAGACCAATCTATGGGATGATTAGAATCCCTCACATGGCAGAAGGGAAGCATTGTTAGTGTCTGCAGACTTAACACTTCTCTTGTGTTCTTTAAGTCTGTCATTCAGTGTACAGCCAGTTTCGCCAAAGTATTGTACAAGATGAACAGGAAATAGAGTAGACACCAGCAGCAGGAGCATTTTTTTTTTTTTTTTTTTTTTTTTTTTTTTTTGAGGAGCACTATGAACTAGATTGCTACGAAGTGTGTTAGTTTGTTGGCGTGTTAGTTAGTTCTTATTCCTATCTCCTTCTTATTCAGTGGTTATAATAGCAGCTGTCTCGTATGGGCCAATAGGCCATCTGTAGCTCTTATTATTATTACTATCCCCTAAAATACACCTTACTTTGCTCCTCAGCTCTCTCTAGCCTATTTATTGCCTGTCTACTTCCTCATCACAATCAACTTTAGAATGGTCCAGGACGGACTGAAACATCGTCATCCCTTCACCTTCTAGTGTGTGGTCTGGTCAACATTCACTTTTATACTATCTATAATTTACTTGCTATATTAATCAAATCCAATTCATATACACAAAGTTGTAGGGTGACACCAGGTGTTGCTAGTTACTGAAGTCATCTTCATTATACATAATAAATATCACTAACAAGTTTTAATAGATTATACCTTCCTCATTGTAACAATGCACTATAAACTAACTGGCTTTCAACATGTTTTTGGTGGTACTGTTGTACCGCGACATATAGCTGAAAATTTGCTCGGTTTCTTCACCTGTGGTCAAACCACTACCGTGCTGCCAGCGTCCTCCATACAAGACCTATAATTAAGATGTAACACACTGTAAAATAATTACAAGGAAAGAATATTAGTCGATTGCTCAAAAATTTAATTATGACTAAATACTTTATTCTGATTAATAGCTTTTTAACCCTAAAATAACGTTACATTTATACCCGTTATTTTGACAAATGATAATTATTTACCTGGCAATACCATGCATGTGCTTTTGCATGCAAAACACCTAGGAACGGCTTTGTCTCCAGTAGGGTGAATTTTTTATTTTTTTCTTGAATTTTCAGGGCCCATGGCCAGTACTGTACTGGCATATGATGTCCTGGCAGATGTACTTGGCACTTTTGAAGTAATTTATATGGAGATAGTGTGCATAGCCAAAAACCTCACCACGAGTCATATTGCACATTTTGAGAATTGCACCATGCCGGCATGATGCAAGGCTTATGCCAGTCTGGTCCAGGGATTTGTGTGTATATGGTTCGTTTCGCGCCGCTTTCCACAACGAGACACCACAATTTTGGCTGTTCTGCAAATCAAATATAAATGATATATATTATATATATATATATCATATATATTATATATTTATATATATATATATATATATATGTCGTACCTAGTAGCCAGAACGCACTTCTCTGCCTACTATGCAAGGCCCGATTTGCCTAATAAGCCAAGTTTTCCTGAATTAATATATTTTCTCTAATTTTTTTCTTATGAAATGATAAACCTACCCATTTCATAATGTATGAGGTAAATTTTTTTTTATTGGAGTTAAAATTAACGTAGATATATGACCGAACCTAACCAACCCTACCTAACCTAACCTAACCTATCTTTATAGGTTAGGTTAGGTTAGGTAGCCGAAAAAGTTAGGTTAGGTTAGGTTAGGTAGGTTAGGTAGTCGAAAAACAATTTATTCCTGAAAACTTGGCTTATTAGGCAAATCGGGCCTTGCATAGTAGGCTGAGAAGTGCGTTCTGGCTACTAGGTACGACATATATATATATATATATATATATATATATATTATATATATATATATTATATATATATATATTATATAAATACAGTACTGTATATATAAAATATATAATAAATAATGAAAAGAACCTAACCTGATGGGTTATATAAAAGTGATATAGACCAACAGAAATATAGCATCATAATCAATATGGCTTCAGACCCCAAAAATCACCATTTATATGGTGCATGTAGCTCTTGACAAACGTTGAGTACTCTATGTTTTATTGGTTGACTTGCCTGTGGGTTAAAAAAACCTAACTACTTGTTATAATATATATATTAACTCTGTAAACTGTAAGACATCATGACTGTCTTTTCCCAATGGTGTAGTGGGTTAAGACACTCGCCTGGCGTTTCGCGAGCGCTTTGTCCTGGGTTTGTATCCTGGCCTTGGAAGATTTACTGGGCATCAACCCTTAACTATGCCCCCCCCCCCCTGTTTACCCAACAGTAAAATGGGTACCTGGTTGTTAATGGATTTGGTGGGGTCATATTCTGGGGAACATAGGATTAACGACTTGCTTGAAACACTATGCGTGCTAGTGGCTGTACAAGAATGTAAAAAGTCTTGTATATATAAATAAAAATATAAAATCTATGTACAGTTTACAAAGTCTGTACACATAATATTTACCTTTGTTTTTAAGCTCTCTATATGGTTAAGGTGATTAGCCACATCATTGTCAGCAGCAAAGACACTCTCTGAGTAATATGATTCCCTCAATCCTCTGAAAGAAACAAAATGACAGTATTTACATTGATTTGTTTTCAATTTTGATGATTGTGTAAATATATATTACTTAATGTTGTAATACATGAATAACGCTATTATGTATTGCATGTAAGAATTTTTCAGATACTGATATATTTACATAACGAATAATGTATTGTGATATATAAGTTGCCCTAATAGAAATGTATTAATTGTTGAAAAATAAAAATTTATCTTACAAAAGGAAAATTATTTAAGAACTGTACCTTCCAACTTTTTCATATCGGAATAACTTTTTGTTGCCATCAATATGTATGGCAAATGGGTTAGTATGACAAGCAGGGCACACGTTCTTATTGTAGCTTTGGACATTTGCAAGTTCATACTGCATAAATCTCCACTCCTGGAATGTTCTTTTAGCAGCTTCAAAGTTGATGCAACCATCCTGAAATATATACTGAATATAGAATTTGCATGGATTAGCCCCATATATTGGGGGAGTGGGTAGCACAAGTTATAGTGCAAGATTGAACAACTACGTTCCCAGCCTAGTACTGGGAACCTTGTTCCCAGCGTAGTGCTGGGAACCTAGTTCCCAGCACTAGGCCCAGATGTGGCTAAGCCATGCAAGTTGCATGAGTTAGCCATATATATTGGGGGAGTGGGTAGCACAAGTAACAGTGCAAGTTTGAAGAACTACGTAGGAAACTATAAGGATGAAATTAATGCTTTTTAGTTTTACTTTTGAATAATGTTTTGAACAGCTGGACAGCTTTTAATTCAATAAAGAGTTTACCAATTAGGAGCAATAACCAATTACTTTATTTGCATAAAGAGTTTGCACAGATTTAGTTTGACTCGGGGGATATCAGAGAGATATTGATTTCTGGTGTGGTGATTATGGGATCCTTTACATCTATCAAGGAAGAGTTTCAGATCAGGATGTGCATTTAGGAACAAGGTTTTGTACATGTAAGTGGCACAAGAGAATGTGTGGAGTGGGTTCATATTTTTATGTATTATTATATATACAGTTTAATGTATACAGGTACTTACATTACATATATAAAATTAATAAATACTTACTCTTCCATTACGAGAGCCAAGCGCTTGGAGCGCTATTAACAAGGATTTCATTGATTAACCTGGACTGTTCCTTTTAAGGAAATGCCAGTTGTTCAGGAGTTTGGTGCTGAAGAATGTGTTACTTTTCCTGGCTGATGAGCAGAAGTATCCACCATCATACAACATCTTAGCATGTGCAGGAAGGCTGTATCCACACTCTTGACACTCAAATATGGGCAGATAAAGGTCATACCTGCCTAGAAAGCTTAGTTTTAGTATTCCTAAAATAAAGCAGCTTATTTTGAATCTTATGTAAAACTCATATCCATCACTGAATGGATATGTTTGTGTCTCAAAGATTGAAGTCCACATGCTTGGGTATGGGTATCGTCACTAGAACTTCAGTGATGCTACTATATTCAGTGATGCAAATACTCATAGACTTATGTGTTCAAACTTAATATTAAATCAAATATACCTGAGAGCATTATGAAAGTACACATGATGTCAGAACTCTTTATGTTAAGGTTACAGTCTTTACAGTTACAGGAAATTTTTGGCACAGGAACTGCCACAACAGGTTCTGAATAAGAAAATAATAATAAACTTAGCAGATTGCATATTTAAATAATATTCAGTAAGTCAAATGCCATAAAAATTGAATTGCTTATTGAGTAAAAAATTTATTTATTTTTTTCTTTCAATATTTTGGTACATGTACTTATATTGTAATAGCTTGGTAAAAAGAAAAGTTTTCATATGTAAAGAATTTTTTGGTTTACATACGCCAGTCAGTAAATGTCCCATTAAGGTCAACAGTCACAGTTGGTGGCAATGCTTCATAATATCCACTGGCCCAGGAAAACCTATCATGGAATGGGTTTAAAAAATGTTTTTTCATATCACAGTGGTA
>NC_091174.1:28838992-28893992 GCF_040958095.1 Procambarus clarkii
TAAATAAAGTCCATCTGTGGCTAACTGCCAACAAACTCACACTTAACATTGACAAAACTTTCTATATTCTGTTTGGCAATAAATCCTCTAATCAAATAAATCTCAAAATAAACAATACCCAAATTTGTAACAAATTAGATGGCAAATTCCTTGGCATTCTCATTGACCACAAGCTGAATTTCCGGGGACACATTCTAAACATATCAAAAAAAGTTTCAAAAACTGTGGGCATTCTTTCTAAGATCAGATATTATGTACCACGCCCTGCCCTGGTGACTCTCTATTACTCCCTTATCTATCCATATCTCAACTATGGTATTTGTGCTTGGGGCTCTACTACCCAAAATCACTTACGTCCTCTAATTACTCAACACAAAGCTGCTATTAGGACAATATCCAATTCTGGCCCCAGACATCACTCGGTACCCCAACTCAAATCTCTGAATATGTTAGACATTAAGTCACTGCACATTCTCTCATGTGTATTATACATATATAAAACGCTAAACTATAATGCCAATCCTGATCTCAAAAGCTTCATAGAAGGTTGTAACAGAACCCATGAGCACCACACCAGAAATAAATACAGTTTTGATATTCCTAGAGTACGACTTAATCAAACCAGAAATGCTCTACAAATCAAGGGGCCCAGAATGTGGAATGACCTTCCCAACCATGTTAAAGACTGTACCTCTCTCAACCAGTTTAAGTTAAAAACGAAGCTATACCTAATAAATTCCCTGTAACCTACCTTACCCTTCTATTGTCAACCCATGTATGTTTTTTGTTTTTTTGTTTTTCAAATCAACGCTGTTTGAATGTAATTTTCTGTAATAATTTGTAATTGTATTTGTGCTGCTTTTTCAACAATGTTCCCCCCTCTTTTACCTCTATTTTTATTTGTACTCAACGCATTTTTTTCTTTTTACCCATTAGTTTTAAGCTTTAGTCATTAGTGTTTTTTCCTGCCCGAAACGCTTTGCGTAATTAGTGGCTTTAGGCATTGTATGTACTAGCTCTATCTATAAAGCCAACAAACTTTGTAAAATCTCTTTATGTATGTACCTTTACCTAAATAAAAATTATTATAGCTGTATCCAACTCTGTATCCAACTGGTTTCATTCATCAATCCATCCATCAATCTATCCACCTATCCATCTATCCTTTCACCGGTCTATCTACCTATCTATCCATTTATCTTTCCATCCCATCTATCAACTGTCTTTGTGTCTCTTTCTCTGTTTCTATCTCTTTCTTTGTCTGTGTCTGTCTTTGTCTCTGTCCCTGTCTTGGTCTCTGTCTGTCTCTGGTTATCTATCTAATGTGTGGGTGGTCGCCAGTGAGAGGAGCTTAGTGGGTGAAATTACTATAAAGAAGAATAGTTACCCCCCTCTTCTGTTAATGGTCTGTGGCTTGAGGAACCTTTGAAGCTGTGCAAGAATCACCTGTTTTATGATAGTACGGGCAAATTATTGACAGCACGAAATGTCTCTTAATTTATCCGAGATCAGTGAATTATGGTACATATTACTATAATAAAAAAACATTGAAAACGTTAGTTTTGAAAATAGTTTGCTGTGTAGCATTTGGCAAAGCGAAAAATCGCCGTGGGGGTCTGAATGTAACCCTGACACAATGTTCGTTTTTTAATTATGGTGATGCTGACATGCCTATGTTAATCCCGTACCCGAGACGCTTCTTTCTGCTAATTTGGATGATGCTAGAGTTGGATCTCAGTTCCGGACTGACGGTACACCGCCTGGTGCTTACTGTCACGCTCCGAACAGCTAACTAGCCCCGCCGGCTCGCACGGGGTGCTCTTCATCGAGTGTCTAGCACCATGCATCTGGCCTCCGACCTTGAATAGACATTCTCTCGTATAGTATAGATAAAGATAAATGTATCTTACAATAAGAGAGTCTGTTTATTCGAAATCGGAGGCCACATGTCTCTGTGCCACTAGACATATCCAAATATGAAGGGGAACTGGTCTAAGGTATGGGACGGATATAGGCTGGTCGAGGGAGTCTAAAGTTAAAAGATTTAAAAAATATTAATTATTTACACATCCCCACCGATTCTCAAGGATCCAGTTCTGGTCAAATGTGAAATATTCATACAGATATCCAAAGATTATATCGCCATCAGTAAAATATTATGTATTTAATCATATAGATTCAATTTTTCTATTATGTATTAAATGCAATGCAGATTTCAGTCTTTCTGAATATGTTACGTCAGTAAGGTTTTCATTGCTACTTTTTTTTCAGAATTCACTTTTTACTTGCTAATGACACACGTATATACAACTCTGTTATTTAGATATAGACTGTTTTTGCAAGCATGTCAATATCCTCTGAGTTCTCAACATGTGTATTATGCAGATGCATCTTATTTCAAATCGGGTTTCAAAACATAAAATATTCATTTGAATATCACCAACCATAGGGGTTACTACTACTATTTGTGCTCAATGCCATGAATCAATCTAGGAGCTACAGTATATATTTGCATTATTTTTATTATATTTTCAGTGACAAGTCTTGCCTTGCCACAATTAAGGTAACTGGCTGCTTCTACTTGTCATCCATGTAATATGCTCTACAACATTATTTGTCAATATGTGCAGTTTAGATTTACCAATTTTCAATTGTCTACTTAAGCAAGTAAACAACTTTCCCGGAAAATTTTCTCTGGTAATTGTCCAGAGTATTATTAGATAACAAAGTCATAGATGGCTGATCTCGTCAGGGAGTTCATTACTCAGGGGGATGGTAAATAAGTATAATTTCTATGTAATTGATAAAATGCTTGCAATCTTTATCTCTGTCTCTCTCTCTCTCTCTCTCTTTCTCTCTCTCTCTCTCTCTCTCTCTCTCTCTCTCTCTCTCTCTCTCTCTCTCTCTCTCTCTCTCTCTCTCTCTCTCTTCTCTCTTCTCTCTTCTCTCTTCTCTCTCTCTCTCTCTCTCTCTCTCTCTCTCTCTTCTCTCTTCTCTCTTCTCTCTTCTCTCTTCTCTCTTCTCTCTCTCTCTCTCTCTCTCTCTCTCTCTCTCTCTCTCTCTCTCTCTCTCTCTCTCTCTCTCTCTCTCTCTCTCTCTCTCTCTCTCTCTCTCTCTCTCCCACTTTAGCTGGGACGTACCTTGGGACTCGCCTACAGCTCCTCAGGGACCTCCTGCAACGTTTCTCACTCCTGGATTTGCTTAATATTATCAGCTGCCTGAGAGGGCACACACATTACCAGCTGCCTGAGAGGGCACACATTACCAGCTGCCTGAGAGGGCACACATATTACCAGCTGTCTGAGAGGGCACACATATTATCAGCTGCCAGAGAGGGCACACATATTACCAGCTGCCTGAGAGGGCACACATATTACCAGCTGCCTGAGAGGGCACACATATTACCAGCTGCCTGAGAGGGCACACATATTACCAGCTGCCTGAGAGGGCACACATATTACCAGCTGCCTGAGAGGGCACACATATTACCAGCTGCCTGAGAGGGCACACATATTACCAGCTGCCTGAGAGGGCACACATTACCAGCTGCCTGACAGGGCACACATATTACCAGCTGCCTGAGAGGGCACACATATTACCAGCTGCCAGAGAGGGCACACACATTACCAGCTGCCTGACAGGGCACACATATTACCAGCTGCCTGAGAGGGCACATACATTACCAGCTGCCAGAGAGGGCACACATATTACCAGCTGCCAGAGAGGGCACACATATTACCAGCTGCCTGAGAGGGCACACATATTACCAGCTGCCTGAGAGGGCACACATATTACCAGCTGCCTGAGAGGGCACACATATTACCAGCTGCCTGAGAGGGCACACACATTACCAGCTGCCTGAGAGGGCACACATATTACCAGCTGCCTGAGAGGGCACACACATTACCAGCTGCCTGAGAGGGCACACATATTACCAGCTGCCTGACAGGGCACACATATTACCAGCTGCCTGAGAGGGCACACATATTACCAGCTGCCTGAGAGGGCACACATATTACCAGCTGCCAGAGAGGGCACACATATTACCAGCTGCCTGAGAGGGCACACATATTACCAGCTGCCTGAGAGGGCACACATTACCAGCTGCCTGAGAGGGCACACATATTACCAGCTGCCTGAGAGGGCACACATTACCAGCTGCCTGAGAGGGCACACATATTACCAGCTGCCTGAGAGGGCACACATTACCAGCTGCCTGAGAGGGCACACATATTACCAGCTGCCTGAGAGGGCACACACATTACCAGCTGCCTGAGAGGGCACACATACGACCACCTGCCTAACGTTGTAAATATTTCCAGCTGCCTTCGTGATAAACATTACGATCAGCTGCCTCAAGGAACAAATATTACCTGTTGGCTAAGAACCCAACTAGACCTATGATACTTAGCCTTATCGTTTTCGTATATGTTTTGATATTCCCGCCGAGGCTTGGTGCTGGATAGGACCACTTGCGTGGGTATGTCTTCTAATGTCACTTGAGCCCTATCAGTGGTTATCCTAATGCTTCTGCTCTTGTATTGTGGGTTGATGCTTCTTTTCCTCCCTACTATATTGGTTATCTTCGTGGCTCTAGTTATTGGGGAGTTACCGGTGTGCATGGGTGGCGTGCTTAGGACGTAGTACCGGTTCTCATCCGCGCTAAACACACGACGGAACTTCGAACGTTGCTACAACGTTCGAAACAAGTTTTAACATCTTCCTAGCAATTGTAACAACCAATATAGCACGATGAAGCAACGTTCTAATGCGTCATAATAACGTTAACACAAGATGTAACAACTTTATTACAAGTTGTAACAAGGGAATCATAGGGATCGTTACGTTGTGTGTTTGCAGGGCGCGAACAGTACAGTATTAAAAGAATGCAATGGACTTACCTGTAAGGCTATGCTATGTTGCACCTTTTTTGGACTTGCACATGCTAATTAGGCAATTCTGCAATTTGCCTAGTTACCACCTTCTTATTCTTCCCTGTTCTGAAGGAACTGGGAAGAATAAGAATATTCAGGAAAGTTTACTAGAATATTTAGAAACGTTTAATAGAATATTCAGAAACGTTAACAAGATTTTTCAAGAATGTTTAACACCATCTAATATAAGTGTTGGCAATATTTAAGCATAAAAGTTTGCAGGACAGACAGAGGATCATTTACTTGAATTTAACAAACATGAACAAGATTTAAATCGGAATGTTCACACAACTGAATTGAAACTTCATAAGAATTAATCGCGAACGTTAACGGAAAAAAATATTCGTGAACGTATACAAGAATTCGAACAAAAACCGTTTTCAAGAATTCAATAGGAATTTTGGCGACAAATACAGAGGGACATTTAATAGTAAATTGGGACATTTACGACAATTTAAGTGGAACGTTTAGAACAGTTAAATAGGACCGTTTTCGACAAGCAAACAGGAACGTTAACGACAATTAAAAAGGAAGATTTATGACAATCAAGCAGGAACGTTTACAACAATTTATAACAGGAAGGAAAAGGGGAATTATCAGGGGAAAACGCAAAGCCATTACGACAATATTGCACTTTGAAGGGGTCAGGATAAGGATTTGGGATGGGACGGGGGAAAGAAAGGGTGCCCCAACCACTTATGGATGGTTGGGGATTGAACGCCGACCTGCATGAAGGCAAGTCGGCGTTCGACAAATTAACGGGAACGTTTACAAACGCCAAATATGCACGTTTACGAGAATCTGTAATTCGAATCGTACAAAGGAAGAAAATATAGGTGTTGGTTCCTGAGCCTGGTAGTGGAGAGCCCGGCCCGCTCCCCTAGACGCCGCTTAACCTGATAATGCCCGCACTTAAGGTCACACTTGAGGGCAAACTTCCTCGGTAACTGCACGAATCTCGCGCCGTTACGGCCCCCCGGTCTCGGGGCCCCGTACTCCGCAGCTAAATGTGTAGGTAACGTCGTCAGGAGACCCAAAGACGCACTGTGGACGGCGAACCACCTGCAGGTTAGGTGAGACAATGTTTAGGGGGTGAATGGTGTAGGGGAGAGCGGGAGATGTGCAGGGAGGAAGGGAAAAAAGGGGGAAGGGGAGAGGTGCAGGGGAAGGCGAGATCGGGGGAAGACAAGGGGGGCAAGGGAAAAGCGGGGAACGGGTGGGGGCAAAGGGACAGAGAGAGGGGGGAGGGATATGGGGAAGGGGATAGAGAGCAGGGGAGGGGGTAGGGGGGATGGGGAGAGTGGGGAGGGGAAGGTGGAAAGGGGGGGAAGAGGGGGAGAGCAAATGTGCTGTTAAGTGGATGTTAATTGACTTGAGTTTGTTTGCTTGTTTACATGGAAGGGTGTTTATGATTAGCTGGATTTGTTAATGACGTTTGAATTAGTTTGGTGATGTAGAGTCTGGCCTCCTTGTCGGTGATCCTCCTTCCCGCTAGTGTACTTGTATATATATATTTTTTTTTTTTTTTTGAGATATATACAAGAGTTGTTACATTCTTGTAGCAGCCACTAGTACGCGTAGCGTTTCGGGCAAGTCCTTAATCCTATGGTCCCTGGAATACGATCCCCTGCCGCGAAGAATCGTTTTTTCATCCAAGTACACATTTTACTGTTGCGTTAAACAGAGGCTACAGTTAAGGAATTGCGCCCAGTAAATCCTCCCCAGCCAGGATACGAACCCATGACATAGCGCTCGCGGAACGCCAGGCGAGTAGTCTTACCACTACACCACGGAGACTTGCTACTGACACAATTGAGATTGAGATTGATATTGATACAACCACACAGTCAATTTATTAGTTAAACAAAAGTACAATATTGCTTATATCAAAATCTGTTTATATCTGTATGTATGAATATCAGTATGTATACATCTGCATGTATCGGTATGTATGTATCATATATACATCAAGTACGTCACTTACACCCAGTGTTTTGAAACTATTAAGATAATTTCCACCAATTGATGAGGACGGAGTTAATAAGGTGATGCCAGGTGATGGCTCCAGAGACGCCCTATAAATACCTTCCCTTCGGGCTAATGAGGCTGGTGAAGGGAAGAGACAATGCCTTGAACCCTTCTCAAGAGGGGGTTTAGGGAGGGGGGGGGGAGTGTGGGGGGAGGGAGGGCTTTTAATGACTGTATACCCGCACCATAATGGCTTGTTGACACTTACTCCTAACAAGCAGTGTTCCCATCGACGTCCTCTGAAGGACGCGCCAGTCTGCTATAGTGCTGGCCCAACACAAAGCTGCTTCAGGCAATACCTATGAGGAACCCAACACCATGAGGAACCTTCGAAGGGAAGGTGCTACTGTAAGGTGCCTTCGTGAGGAAGGTGCTACTGTAAGGAACCTTTGTAGGGAAGGTGCTACTGTAAGGAACCTTCGTGAGGAAGGTGCTACTGTAAGGAACCTTCGTAGGGAAGGTGCTACTGTAAGGAACCATCGTGAGGAAGGTGCTACTGTAAGGAACCTTCGTGAGGAAGGTGCTACTGTAAGGAACCATCGTGAGGAAGGTGCTACTGAAAGGAACCTTCGTGGGGAAGGTGCTACTGTAAGGAACCTTCGTGAGGAAGGTGCTACTGTAAGGAACCATCGAAGGGAAGGTGCTACTGTAAGGAACCTTCGTGAGGAAGGTGCTACTGTAAGGAACCTTCGTGAGGAAGGTGCTACTGTAAGGAACCATTGTGAGGAAGGTGCTACTGTAAGGAACCATCGTGAGGATGGTGCTACTGTAAGGAACCTTCGTGAGGAAGGTGCTACTGTAAGGAACTTCTGTGAGGAAGGTGCTACTATATGGAACTCGCCACTATAAGGAACTCACCACTGAGGAACGTACCACAAAAAGGAACCAACCGCTATGAGGATACCCAAAACCATGAGGAACCCCCCCCAACCACCAAAATGAGAGGTCCACCTCTCACAGCACCTTATCAAACCTCGCTTCGCAACTTCTTTTTAGTGGGGGGTAGGGATGGGGGAGTGCGAAAGGATGTGTGGGGGTAGGGGAGGAGTGCGGTAGGGGGAGTGGGGTAAGGGGAGAGTGGGGGTAGCGTAAGGGGGGGGGGGGGAACTCGGTAATTGTCAAATACCCCAGAGTTGCTTGGAGTGTTTGTGCAGTCAGACATTGCCCAGGTGTGAGGTGCGGTAATTACGGAAGGTGAGTGGCTGGAGAGGGCCGCAGGGACACGGAGGGAGCTGGAGGGGGCCGCAGGGACACGGAGGGAGCTGGAGGGGGCCGCAGGGACATGGAGGGGGCTGGAGGGACACGGAGTGGGCTGAGGGGGGGGGGGCTGAAGGGACACGGAGGGGGCTGGAGGAGACTGAAGGGACCCGGAGAGGGCTGGAGGGGCCGAAGGGACACGGAGGGAGCTGGAGGGGACTGAAGGGACACGGAGAGGAGCTGGAGGGGGCTGTAAGGGACACGGAGGGGAGGGGAAAGGGCTGGTAGGTAACAAGGGGAGGCAAGGGGGAGGAGTAAATAGGCCGTAACGAGGTTACCCTAAGTCTCCACAATGGATTACTCCCCGGTAACTAACCAGCTGTACAAACCAATTAAGGGGCCAGCCATTAGGGCGGATTATGTCATCTGCCGCAGTTGTTTCTCGCGTCATTACGGTATTTTGGTGTATTTTTAAGAGATAATCGTCTGTGGGATTTTAGGCGTTGCTGTGGGATCAAGGGGGACCGTGATCCCACCCAAGCCTTGTTAGGTTGTGGGCTCATTACTCGGGATCAACTCTAATCTTCAATGACTCCGGTTTAGCAATGTCTTGCAGCAATTATTTTTTGTTTTACAAAATAATAATTAGAAGGAGTTTATTTTCGACCAGTTATCTTACCTTGTAAAGGCATGAACTTCAAGTTAATATGATGTTCTTTATATTTCTTATTTTTTTTTGTATCTGAGAAGACAGTTAAGATTAAGTTGACCTGCTGATCCTATGTACAGTTTATGACAATATTCCCGAAACACTTAAAGCCAATATGTAGTAGAGACTCTTGTTGGACATTATTAGTGCATTGTTTGGTGAAAATTAACCTAACCTAACCTAACCAACTCTGTTATTATTCTTTACAGGGTTGCGTGCCAACTGGGACGAATGGTGGACCTACGATGGCATATCAGGTCTGTACCTTGATATATATATATATATATATATATATATATATATATATATATATATATATATATATATATATATATATATATATATATACCTGCTATGTAATCTACAGTACTGGACACAAATTTAACATATTATTTATGCTTATTTATTTAGTTATCTTAATCTTTGAATATTTACAACATTTAATACACGAGTGAGCAGCGGTGAAATTTTCCCTATTTTTAATGTATGAACTTAAACCTGAGGGGAACTGACAAGTTTTATATAGAAAATTATATATTTTGCAATCATCAAACGCGTAAATTGCTGGATTTATTTTTTCCAAGCAGGAGCACCTGCGTGAGTTTATTTTAAATAAAGTACAAATGTGGAATGTTTTTGTGAATGTCAGTGAGCAACCAAGCTGCATGTGGGAGTTATTTAGGGATCGTAGCCCTAGTGTGTAGAGGGGACTGGTGATGGGTTAGGGTGTAGAGAGGACGGGTGATGGGTTAGGGTGTAGAGAGGACTGGTGATGGGTTAGGGTGTAGAGAGGACTGGTGACGGGTTAGGGTGTGGAGAGAACTGGTGATGGGTTAGGGTGTAGAGAGGACTGGTGATGGGTTAGGGTGTAGAGAGGACTGGTGATGGGTTAGGGTGTAGAGAGGACTGGTGATGGGTTAGGGTGCAGAGAGGACTGGTGATGGGTTAGGGTGTAGAGAGGACTGGTGATGGGTTAGGGTGTAGAGAGGACTGATGATGGGTTAGGGTGTAGAGAGGACTGGTGATGGGTTAGGGTGTAGAGAGGACTGGTGATGGGTTAGGGTGTAGAGAGGACTGGTGATGGGTTAGGGTGTAGAGAGGACTGGTAATGGGTTAGGGTGTAGAGAGGACGGGTGATGGGTTAGGGTGTAGAGAGGACTGGTGATGGGTTAGGGTGTAAAGAGGACTGGTGATGGGTTAGGGTGTAGAGAGGACTGGTGATGGGTTAGGGTGTAGAGAGGACTGGTGATGGGTTAGGGTGTAGAGAGGACTGGTGATGGGTTAGGATGTAGACAGGACTGGTGATGGGTTAGGGTGTAGAGAGGACTGGTGATGGGTTAGGGTGTAAAGAGGACTGGTGATGGGTTAGGGTGTAGACAGGACTGGTGATGGGTTAGGGTGTAGAGAGAACTGGTGATGGGTTAGGATGTAGACAGGACTGGTGATGGGTTAGGGTGTAGAGAGGACTGGTGATGGGTTAGGGTGTAAAGAGGACTGGTGATGGGTTAGGGTGTAGACAGGACTGGTGATGGGTTAGGGTGTAGAGAGAACTGGTGATGGGTTAGGGTGTAGAGAGGACTGGTGATGGGTTAGGGTGTAGAGAGGACTGGTGATGGGTTAGGGTGTAGAGAGGACGGGTGATGGGTTAGGGTGTAGAGAGGACGGGTGATGGGTTAGGGTGTAGAGAGGACTGGTGATGGGTTAGGGTGTAGAGAGGACTGGTGATGGGTAAGGGTGTAGAGAGGACTGGTGATGGGTTAGGGTGTAGAGAGGACTGGTGATGGGTTAGGGTGTTGAGAGAATGGTAATGGGTTAGGGTGTAGAGAGGACTGGTGATGGGTTAGGGTGTAGAGAGAACTGGTGATGGGTTAGGGTGTAGAGAGGACTGGTGATGGGTTAGGGTGTAGAGAGGACTGGTGATGGGTTAGGGTGTAGAGAGGACGGGTGATGGGTTAGGGTGTAGAGAGGACGGGTGATGGGTTAGGGTGTAGAGAGGACTGGTGATGGGTTAGGGTGTAGAGAGGACTGGTGATGGGTAAGGGTGTAGAGAGGACTGGTGATGGGTTAGGGTGTAGAGAGGACTGGTGATGGGTTAGGGTGTTGAGAGAATGGTAATGGGTTAGGGTGTAGAGAGGACTCGTGATGGGTTAGGGTGTAGAGAGAACTGGTGATGGGTTAGGGTGTAGAGAGGACTGGTGATGGGTTAGGGTGTAGAGAGGACTGGTGATGGGTTAGGGTGTTGAGAGAATGGTAATGGGTTAGGGTGTAGAGAGGACTGGTGATGGGTTAGGGTGTAGAGAGAACTGGTGATGGGTTAGGGTGTAGAGAGGACTGGTGATGGGTTAGGGTGTATAGAGGACTGGTGATGGGTTAGGGTGTTGAGAGAATGGTAATGGGTTAGGGTGTAGAGAGGACTGGTGATGGGTTAGGGTGTAGAGAGAACTGGTGATGGGTTAGGGTGTAGAGAGAACTACACTCAAAAGTGCAGAGTGCAGAAGAAAATGCAGAATAGAACCAGTGAAGAGCAGGGGGGCCATGGGCACCATCAGAGAACACTGTGTAAACATCAGAGGTCCGCGGTTGTTCAACATACTCCCAGCGAACATAAGAAATATTGCCGGAACAACCGTCGACATCATCAAGAGAAAACCAGACTGTTTCCTAAAAAAAACTTGCCGGACCAACCGGGCTGTGGTGGGTATGTGGGCCTGCGGGCCGCTCCAGGCAACAGTCCTGGTGGACCAAACTCTCACAAGTCAAACCTGGCCTCAGGCCGGGCACGGGGAGTAGAAGAACTCCCAGAACCCCATCAAGCAGGTATTAAGCAGAGGGCTGGTGATGGTCCATATTTGTTTGCTATCATTGAAAAGTACCAAGTTCTATATAACTTTTCTTGAAAGTAGTATTATAAGTTTCAAAATAGTTAATATATAAACATGATTTTTTTGTTTAAATTTAACCAAAAAGTAGCAAAGTAATTCTTTTTACAAAAATAATGTGTGTATCTTTGTAAAATCTGATGACTGCGCGTGTTTCGGGAAATTTTCGACTAAATCGAATAACTAACGGGGGAATATCGAGTAAAACTGTGTTTTGACATTTTATTTTTTCAAGAGAAGTGGACCATCATAACTCCTCATAACAATATCACTTTTAATTATAAAACATTACTTTGTATATACCTACTCCACAATATTACCGCATTGTTTCGTTTACACTCTGGCTACTTAAAAACCTGAGAATTGCCCGATTTTGTTCAAATAAAGCTAAGAATATAGCTTTTTTATTTTGAAATTCCCAGCTTTCCGAGACGGGTTAGATTATTGACCTCCCCCTTATGGACGCATTCACTAGCACAGGTCTACCAGAAAGACATGTAAAGCGTACCAAGATAAACTAATACCAGTACACGCAATAGAGGCGAGAGACCAGGCCTTTACTATAACGTTAGATCAGTGTGCACAAAATGCATGATGCAAACCGATGGATGAGACCCAACATTGATAACGACCTCCCGTCAAACATCGACCTTTCACATGACACTTGCAGATCGACATCGTCACTACATCCTGACAAAAAACACCAAAAACTGACGTCTTTGTTTCTGGGGGTAACTATTGCGGTTCCCTGACCCAGAGATGGCTTCCTAAATCTCCCGCGGAATTAACCTTGCTTAGGACCAAATTGCGCTCTTTAATCGGTGAATAAACTTTCAAGTTATGTCCAGATCAAGTGAGATGGCCAAGAAAGTGGAGGTGGAGATTCTGCTATATGGCATATTCGACCTTAGGAAACAAAGGTTCCAACTATGCATACATTACAAGCACAGCTTCTTTCAGAGGGAGGAAAGTCAGGTGGTAACTAAAGAAACACCATTATGTCTTGTGAGCTTTAAGCAGCAGCTAAGAAACTTCATCAGAATAAGGAAATACTTCATAGAAGAGGCCGTCAATATCATTATCAAAATATTTGAGAAAATAAACCTCTTTTTTCCTGATCAACCTAAACTCCAAACGAACACTGGAGATACTACTGCCGAATTGAAACAGAAGGTAAATAGAATTGTCCAACTGTTCATCCGAAAAGGTCTGGGCTTCTTCTTCTTAAAGCTATGGAAGAGTAAAGGCCTGACTATGAATACGGGACCGTCAAGACTTACAAATCTGGAAACCCACTTCATACGATCATCAGCTAAATACCCCACACCCACGAAGACGGACTAGCCAAGGGGCCCCCACACCCTACTGACTCTATACACCCTATGTGCTTGGTAGTGGTAAGTCTGCCAAGGGATTTCATGACTGATTGCGAGGGTCATAGACATCGTGTGTTTGAGGTCTTCTCTGGATGATTAGGTCACTAATATTATGGTCCCTGGTAGCTGAAAAACGAGTCTTCTTTGAGAGTTATTCTGCAAGACCTGACCTAAATAAGACGTCAAAGAAATATTGACAGGAGGTACATACGTAAAATAATTGGTTAGATTTGATTAATAGTTTAAGAGTATGGGCAGTGATCAAGAATGTAAGTAAATGACTTGCTATGAGATGTGGAGAGTTTGCTGGAAGTGTGAGGCTCGCTTATGGAGGGCTTTGACCCCCACTTGAGCACCAGACATCGTGAGGGGAAGCCGAGCTCCGAGTGAGCTCCTGTTAGAGAGGAACCCCTAGTTTATATACCTTCAAGAAGAAAGAAGGAAGTGTGCAGACGTTTCAGTTGTGGAATCAAGTTGGGAACGTTGTGGTCTCAAGTCCTGGACGGCAGGAAGAGTTGTGAAGCCATTCTGAAATATTTTCGTTGGGGAACTTGTGAGTGCCCTGCCGAGCTTCGGCACGGAAGTGCCCTCGACTAGACAATCTGTGGTTTATCTGGGGAAGGAGTTGCTGATAACTTCGAAGCCAGCAGAGAGGGAGTAGTTGATGAGACTCCAAGGTTGTGGAAGGTACTGAGCTCTGTGGCAGAGCAGCCATACAGTGAGGAGCAAGACCTCAAGCTGTGAGAAGAGGAGCAGTGGAATGAAGTTTCACATGCTTCTTTGATACCAGTGGTGAAGCACCATTGTTGCTGAAGGAAGACTTCATGGTGTAGCAGCCAGGAGAGCTGTGGAGGACCCTGGTAGACGATTCTAGAAAAACCTGTAGATGTCCGGGTAGTGAACTTCCAGATGTGGAAAGGAAGTTCTTATTGACTACTTGTAGGGAGTTAGTAGAGTGTTTGGTTGTCATTAGCGTGCAAGACGCAGTGAAAGGTGAGTGATTGATTACCATTTTTGTGCCAAGGAGTACTTGTACTGAAGTATAGAGTTACAACTGTAGGCTGGATTACCTGCAGAGACATACATATGTGTTCTAGGACTGATAGGGTGATTGATTGATCATTGTTGTTTATCAAGGAATATTTATGCTGATATTTATGTTATTGCTGTCATTGGCTGGTTTTCCTTCCTTGTATATGTATATATATATATATATATATATATATATATATATATATATATATATATATATATATATATATATATATATATATATATATATATTCTCTTGCTGATAGTGCAATATTGTCTTATGAGACTTGGCCTACTTGGTGAGGTTGGTGGTATAAGTGGTGAGACAGCAGTTAGGCTACCACTTGATAAGCAGATTACAGAGTCCTGATATTACTGGAGTGCAACCTGACTATAATAGTATAGAGTGTTGGATTCATATTATTATACGTGTGTATGTATTGTGCATGTCCCTTGTCCAGTAAATGTATTCAAATTTGCCGGTGTTTGCCATTGTCCTAGTGAGGCTTCCCAGAAAGTAGAAAAGAGAGAGAAAGAACCACAGCAATGGACAGGGTAGAGCAGAATAATAATAAGAAAAAGGGGATTGAGGAGGTCATATCTAATTAGGAGAGAGTGAGGAGTCACGGCGGCTCGAGTGGATGTGTGCACATGACAACGAGGTCAGTATTGGAGCCGCATTTCCTAAACGTGTGACGTTGAGCCCGTCTCCAAGTGCCAAAAGCACCCAGGGTGATCTCCTGGTCAAAATAAGCACTCTACGGAATTTTGGGTTGGTTCTCCGCAAGGAAGGGCGGATAACCGACCGACATCATCAACATCATAATAATAACATGCCCCTGTATGAAACTAATGAGGTGACGGTAAGCAAGGTCTTATCGGGATCTAATTTGCACTTCTGTCATCCAAGAATGCGTACTTTACGATCAATGTTGAAGCGTGAATCATAAAGGCAAATTTCCTGAGTCCTCAAAGTCTCAATTAAAAACAAGTTGAAGCTGTTGTCAAGGGCTCTCCTCTTGGTGTCTTATTTGCAAATTGTTATATAGATGCTCTTGAGGAGAATGTTCTTGTTGACACGAGCCTAAAACGTGACGTCTGCTCTAGGTAGGTTGTTGATGACATCATCTTGCAGGTATCAGACCAGGAACGCTTGCTACAGCTTAAAGGACGCCTTTTAATGAGAAGTTCCGTGTTTAATTTCCTTTATGGAAGAAGAGTAACACTAGGTTGTTTTCCTTGACGTAACAGCTTGGAAAGAAAGGGTTACTTTCATATTACAATCCGTACTAAGGAAAGTAACACATTAATATGTCGGAAAGGAATACTTATTGCCCTGACTGGTACAAGCAAATTTTGTCGACAAATATGTCAAGCATACTCTCACACCTAACGCCAGTTACAAGCAGATTGACAAGGAACTCAGTGGAGTAAGGCAAATTTATATCAACATTTGATACTCCAACGGATACGTCAAAGGCACAATATTGAAAGAAAGTTTAACTCTGTGCTAAGTGTGGTGAAACAGTCAACACTGCAGAGTCTATCCCACCCTTTAAAACGCTTTAATTGGAAATTCTTTTCAGTGACTCAATAAAAGGAGGAAAGAGTCCTGAAAGTTCTCATCTGCAGGAACGTGACTCCTCTACAACACTAACCATAAGATACACTTCAGAATTTACTTCAAGACCAAGAAGACCTCCAATTTATAAATGAAGATATCTCATCGTCAAGCGAAAGGACTTGAAAGAGACGATTGTCGTTTATTCTTTCTCATGTCCTCTTCGAGACTGTCAGCTCAAACGATCTCAGTATATTGGCAAGACAAATCATTTTCAAGGTGCCCGACAATGTATAAAAAGGTTGCCTAACAATGCACAACAGATGGAACAACATTAAAAGAGTAAACATTGACGAAGCACTACACATCAAATCAGCAACTATGAACGGCTATCTTACATTTACATACCTCATACCCTCATCAAGACCAAGGTAGAATGTTAACTCAAACCTCATTTACTGCCCCAACTGACATCGACTGGGTTACACCTTTCTACACCTGATCATACTGCATTATATATTATGCATCTTCTGCTAGCTTGAATTCACTTTGCGAATCCCTCGCGTAGATGTTGAGAGCTTCAACGAATCGTACCTTTTAGTGTCATGCCAAATAGTAAAATGAAGCTTGACGGATTAAATTTTCACGTTACTTCTAAAGTGAAAAACATAAAAAAATTAGGGAAGATTCGTGCCAGAATCATTGATCTAACCATATCGGTTAATGTGTGTGTGTGAATCTTGTAATTCATATATGAAATATATGTGGTAGATATAATAATAGACAAATAGATTGGTTAGAAAAGCTAGGTTCAAGAGCTAATAGTGCGATTTTGAAGACACAAATAGTAAATACAAATAGTAAATACACACACAATCAGAGTAGTTAACAGATGGAATGCATTAGGCAGTGACGTGGTGGAGGCTGACTCCATACACAGTTTCAAATGTAGATATGATAGAGCCCAATAGGCTCAGGAACCTGTACACCTGTTGATTGACGGTTGAGAGGCGGGACCATAAAGCGAGACTTCAACCCCCGCAAGCACATCTAGGTGAGTACAATTGGGTGAGTACACACACACAAACACCAGATTCGCACACCATCAAAGGCCTGACGGATGAGTGGACAGCGCTCGGGATTCGTAGTTCCTGGGATTCCGAGCATCGATCCCAGGCGGAGGCGGAAACAAGTGAGCAGAGTTTATTTAACCCTAATGCCCCTGTTTACCTAGCAGTAAATAGATACCTGGGAGTTAGACAGCTGCTACGGGCTGCATCATGGTGTGTAGAAAAAAATAAGTTCATTGATTGACAATTGAGAGGCAGACCCAAAGAGCGAGACCTCAACCTCCGCAAGCACAACTAGGTGAATACATACACTCACAAGCCTCGGAGCTGAGTGGATAGCGCTCGGAGTTAGTATTCCTATTGGCCCGGATTTGATTCACGGCGGAGGCGAAAACAAATGGCTAAGTTTCTTTCACCCTGATGCGCCTCTTCACCTAGCAGTAAATAGGGACCTGGGAGTTAGATAGCTGCTACGGGCTGCTTTCTGGGGATGTGTGTGTGTGGTTGTGTTAGAATGAAACACAGAGTTACATAGAAAGAAAAAACTACACAAATAAATATATGTGGTAGACGTAATACAAGACTAATAGATAGGTTAAAAAAGTGGGGTTCAAGAGCTAATTGCGCGATTCTCAAGACACAAATAGTTAATACAAATAGTAAATACACACAAACACACACACACACAAACACACACACACACATATTTGGAAAGCAGCTAACGTAGTCCCGATATACAAGAAAGGGGATAGACAGGAGGCACTGAACTACAGGCCAGTGTCCCTAACCTGCATACCATGCGAGCTGATGGAGAAGATTGTGCGAAAAAAACTAGTGGAGCATCTGGAGCGAAGGAACTTTGTAACACAGCATCAACATGGGTTCAGGGATGGCAGGTCCTGCCTCACAGGGTTACTTGAATTCTACGACCAGGCAACAAAAATAAGGCAAGAAAGAGAAGGGTGGGCAGACTGCATATTTTTGGATTGCCAGAAAGCCTTTGATACAGTGCCACACAAGAGGCTAGTGCGAAAGTTGGAGATGCAGGCTGGAGTGAGAGGGAAGGTACTCCGGTGGATAGAGGAATACCTAAGCAACAGGAGACAACGAGTCTGTGTGAGGGGTGAGGTCTCAGATTGGCGAGACGTCACAAGTGGAGTCCCGCAGGGGTCAGTCCTTGGACCTATACTGTTTCTGGTATATGTAAATGATCTCCCAGAGGGTATAGATTCGTTCCTCTCAATGTTTGCCGACGATGCAAAAATTATGAGGAGGATTGAAACAGAGGATGATACTACAAGACGACCTGGATAGACTGAGTGAATGGTCCAACAAATGGCTGTTGAAGTTCAACCCGAGTAAATGCAAAGTAATGAAACTAGGCAGTGGAAACAGGAGGCCAGGCACAGGATACAGAATAGGAGATGAAGTACTTAATGAAACAGAGAGAAAGATCTAGGAGTTGATATCACACCAAACCTGTCTCCTGAAGCCCACATAAAGAGAATAACGTCTGCGGCATATGCGAGGCTGGCTAACATCAGAACGGCGTTCAGGAACCTGTGTAAGGAATCATTCAGAATCTTGTACACCACATATGTAAGACCAATCCTGGAGTATGCGGCCCCAGCATGGAGCCCGTACCTTGTCAAGCACAAGACGAAGCTGGAAAAAGTCCAAAGGTATGCTACTAGACTAGTCCCAGAACTAAGAGGCATGAGTTATGAGGAAAGGCTGCGGGAAATGCACCTTACGACACTGGAAGACAGAAGATTAAGGGGGGACATGATCACAACCTACAAAATCCTCAGGGGAATCGACCGGGTAAACAAGGATGAACTATTCAACACTTGTGGGACGCGAACAAGGGGACACAGGTGGAAGCTGAGTACCCAAATGAGCCACAGAGACGTTAGAAAGAACTTTTTCAGTGTCAGAGTAGTTAGTAAATGGAATGCATTAGGAAGTGATGTGGTGGAGGCTGACTCCATACACAGTTTCAAATGTAGATATGATAGAGCCCAATAGGCTCAGGAATCTGTACACCAGTTGATTGACGGTTGAGAGGCGGGACCAAAGAGCCAGAGCTCAACCCCCGCAAGCACAATTAGGTGAGTACACACACACACACACACACACACACACACACACACACACACACACACTGTTATGATCTCAGCCTGCAGGAGAAACGAGTTTCCCTCCTTGAGAGTTATTCAGCAAGCCTGACCTAACCAGAAGGTCTAAGAAATATAGAGGTGATAACACATATGTAAAATAGTTGGTTGGATTTAATAAAACAATTTGAGATTATAGGCAGTAAATAAGGAAATAGATAAATGACTGGCTAGGAGATGTGGACATTTTGCTGGAGGCGTGAGGCTCACTTCTGGAGGGCTTTGACCTCACTTGAGGCCAGACATCGCAGGGGGAAAGCCGCGCTCCGTTGAGCTCCCGTCAGAAGGGAACCCCTAGTGATATATCTCCAAGAGAAGAGAAGTGTGTAGACGTGCAAGCTGTGGAACTGAGCTGGGAACGTTGTGGTCTCAAGTCCTGGGCGACGAGGAGTGTTTATTAAACCGCCCAGAGGCATTATTGTGGGCCGTGGAAGCGCCCTGACCAAGCTCCGTCAGAGGGAGGAGCGCCCTTGACGAGACAATCTGTGGTAAGCACGATTTAAGCCAGTTCATAGTCATTGCTTGTAGTTGGTCGTGTGCCCAGCGACAGTAGCGATGTTTATTTATAAGTTAGACATGTTTTGATAAGGCAGAAAGCCTAAAATAAGAGAGTGGAGAGGGAGGAACACAGAGCGACATCCGTCCCCTCTGAGCGCTGGCAGGCAACTGAGGGAGCCAGCTCCTGATGGTGAAGGACCCTCCCGGAGTGAGTGAGGCCCACCGGTCGAGGTGGAGTATGGACCCGCCCAAAACGGGGGAGTCCACTCTCACTATATGTAGAGGACAGATAGAGGTTTGAGGCAAACATATTGTGTGATTATTTTTGTTTATGTGTTAAAGGGGAAACATTTTATTGGAGTGTCGATGGGTTGCAGGTTTGTCTTTGGGGAAGAAGTTGCTGAGAACTTCGAAGCCAGCACAGAGTAGTTGATGAGACTCCAAGGTAGTGGAGCAGAGGACCTCGAGCTGTGAGGAGAAGCAGCGAAGAGGAGTGTCACGTGCTTCTGTAGAGGTGGTGAAGCACCATAGTTGTTCGAGGAAACTTCATGGTGTAGCAGCCAGGAGAGCTGTGGAGGACCCTAGCAGAAGGGTGAAGCACCGTAGTTGCTCAAGGAAACTTCATGGTAGCAGCCTGGAGGAGCTGCAGAGGATCCTGGTAGTTAATCCCAGAAGAACCTGAAGATATCAGGGTAGTGAACTTCCAGAGGTGGAAGGGAAGTTCTGGTGGATTAATTGTAGGGAGTTGATAGTGTTTGGTTGTCAGTAGCGTGCAAGACGCAGTGAGAGGTGGGTGATTGTTTGCATTCTTATGTCAAGGAGTGTTGTATACTGAAGTTTAGAGTTACAGTCGTAGGCTGGATTACCTACAGATGTATGTGTTCTAGGACTGATAGAGTGATCGATTGATCATTGTTGTGTATCAAGGAACATTTATACTGATATATGTTATTGCATTCACATGCTGATTTTCCTTGTACACGTTTATATATATATATATATATATATATATATATATATATATATATATATATATATATATATATATATATATATATTTGGTAGCAGTCTTTCCTGTAGACATATATTATTAAATATGACCGAAAAAGTAAGATTAATAATTCTAACACGAATTTTCTCAATCTTTCGTACATTACGCTTCACTGTTGGAGGTAAATCAAAAATCAATTCTCCAAAATTCATTTTTATTTCTAGTCTGACGCGACACGGGCGCGTTTCGTAAAACTTATTACATTTTCAAAGACTTTAGTTCACAAATACACAACTGAATAGAACTTACGTATCTCCGATTTTATATCTACATTTGAGTGAGGTGGAAGGGGTGATGTGGCATTAACACAAGACAGAACAAAGTGTGGTATTAATAAGGTATTAATTTCATCAACACAAGACAAAACAAGAGTATTAATAGGGTATTAATTTCATCAACACAAGACAGAACACGAAACAATGGATATTGAATAGAAGTGTTTGTAGAAAGCCTATTGGTCCATATTTTTTGATGCTTCTATATTGGAGCGGAGTCTTGAGGTGGGTAGAATATAGTTGTGCAATAATTGGCTGTTGATTGCTGGTGTTGACTTCTTGATGTGTAGCGCCTCGCAAACGTCAAGCCGCCTGCTATCGCTGTATCTATCGATGATTTCTGTGTTGTTTACTAGGATTTCTCTGGCGATGGTTTGGTTGTGGGTCTTGTTCTGTCTTGTGTTGATGAAATTAATACCCTATTAATGCCACATCTTGTTCTGTCTTGTGTTAATGCCACATCACCCCATCCACCTCACTCAAGTGTAGATATAAAATCGGAGATACGTAAGTTCTATTCAGTTGTGTATTTGTGAACTAAAGTCTTTGAAAATGTAATAAGTTTTACGAAACGCGCCCGTGTCGCGTCAGACTAGAAATAAAAATGAATTTTGGAGAATTGATTTTTGATTTACCTCCAACAGTGAAGCGTAATGTACGAAAGATTGAGAAAATTCGTGTTAGAATTATTAATCTTACTTTTTCGGTCATATTTAATAATATATATATATATTATATATATATATATATATATATATATATATATATATATATATATATATATATATATATATATATATATATATATATATATATATATATATATTCTCTTGTTGATAATGCAACAGTGTAGTATAAGACTTGATCTACTTGAAGAGGTAGATAGTATCAGGTGGGGAATCAGAAGATAGGACACCACTAGATAAGCTGATGATAGAGTTCTGGTTGTGTTGGAGTGCAACCTGATTGTAATAGTATAGAGTATAGGATTCATTATTATTACATGTGTGTATGTATCGTGTATGTGCTTTGTCCAGTAAATGTATTCCAATTTGCTGGTGTTTGCCCTTGTCCTAGTGAGGCTTCCCAGGAAATAGTAAGGGAAGAGAGAGAGAGAGAGAAATAGCCAAGAACCACTGCTGTGGACAGGGTAGAAGGTAATACTAATAAGTCAAAGGGGGATTGAGGAGATCATATCACCTAAGGAGAGAGTGGGGAGTCACTGCGGCTCGAGTGGGTGTGTGCACGTGACAACGAGGCTGAGTGTTGGAGCCGCATCCCCTAAACGTGTGACGTTGAGCCCCTCTCCAAGAGCCAGAAGCGCCTAGTGTGATCTCCTAGTGAAGTGTTAGCACTCTACCGAGTTGTGGGTTGGGTTGTCCGTAAAGGAGGAACACGGCGACAACACCACCAACCCACAGACTATAACAACACACACACACACGCAGAGGAGGAAATGAAAGAGTTGACCACACTGGATGCAACTAAAGCGTTTGGACCAGATTAAGTATCACCGTGGATACTAAGAGAGGCAGCGCAGGCCCTCAGCGTGTCTCTGACAATGATCTTTAATGAGTCACTTATGTCAGGAGAATTGCCCAGTGCCTGGAAGAAGGCAAATGTCGTACTGATTTTCAAGAAAGGAGATAAGGAGGAGGCACTTAACTACAGACCCGTATCACTGATAAGCATCCCCCGCAAAATACTTAAAGAATAATTAGGCTAAAACCTGTTGCACACCTGGAGAACATTAGGTTTGAAAACAAACATCAACATGGGTTCTGGACAGGGAAATCATGCCTAACAAACCTTATGGAATTCTATGATAAAATAAAAAGGATAAGGCAGGGCAGAGAACGTTGGGCAGACTGCATATTTCTAGACTGCCAAAAGGCCTTTGATACAGTACTGTACATGAGACTGCTCTTCAAACTTGAGAGGCAGGCTGGAGTAAGCGGAAAGGCTCTAGCATAAATAAGGAACTACCTAACAGGAAGGAGCCAGAGAGTAATGGTAAGGGGCGAGAAGTCGGACTGGTGAACAATAACGAGTGTAGTACCTCAAGGATCGGTGCTGGGACCAATTCTAATTCTGATTGACGTAAACGATATACTTACAATAGTGGAATCCTACATATCAATGTTCGTGGATGACGCAAAAAAAATGAGAAAAGTTGTGACAGATGAGGATTGTAGGATCCTCCATGAGGACCTGGACAGGTTGCAGAGATGGTCAGAGAAATGGCTACTGGAGTTCAACACGAGAAAATGTAAAGTTATGGAAATGGGATCAGGTGATAAGAGATGAAAGGGACAGTACACAATGAAGGGAAACATCCTACCTGTGACGACTCGAGAGAGAGATCTGCGAGTGGACGTAACCCCTAATCTAACTCCTGAGACACATATAAATAGGATAATGACAGCAGCGTACTCAACACTGGCAAAAGTAAGAACATCATTCAGAAACCTAAGTGAGGAGGATTTTAGGGTGCTTTACACTGCCTACGTGAGACCAGTCTTAGAGTATGCCGTGCCATTATGGAGTCCCCACCTGAAGAAACACATAAGGAAACTGGAAAAGGTTCAGAAGTTTGTGACGAGGCATATCCCAGAGTTATGAGGGATGGGATATGAAGAGCGCCTGAAGGAACTGAACCTTATGACAATAGAAAAGAGAATGGAGAGGGGGGGGGATATGATAGGAACGTAAAATACTCAGGGGAATTGACAAAGTGGAAATAGATGAAATGTTCACACTAATAGTACCATAACTAGGGGACATGGGTGGAAGCTGGAAACTCAGATGAGTCACAGAGATGTTAGGAAGTTTTCTTTTAGAGTAGGAGTAGTGGAAAAATGGAATGCACATAAGGAGCAGGTTGTGGAAGCAAACTCTATTCATAATTTTTAAATTAGATATGGTAGGAAAATGGGTCATTGCTGTAAACAACCGGTGGCTAGAAAGGCGGGATCCAAGAGTCAATGCTCGATCCTGCAAGCACAAATAGGTGAGTACAAATGGGTGAATACACACACGCACACACACACACACACACACACACACACACATGGGAGTATGGGAGCCGGCTGGACGAGCGGACAGCACGCTGTACACGTGGTCCTGTGGTCCCGGGTTCGATCCCAGGCGCCGGCGAGAAACAATGGGCAGAGTTTCTTTCTCCCTATGCCCCTGTTACCTAGCATTGAATAGGTTCCTGGGAGTTAGTCAGCTGTCACGGCCAGCTTTCTGGTGTGTGTGTGTGTGTATGGGTCTGTGGCTAAGTGGACAGCTCTTGGGACTCGAAATCTTAGCTTCCTGGTTCGATCCTCGGCGGTGGCGGAAAACAAATGTGC
Source organism: Procambarus clarkii (assembly GCF_040958095.1). NCBI lineage: Eukaryota > Metazoa > Arthropoda > Malacostraca > Decapoda > Cambaridae > Procambarus > Procambarus clarkii. The sequence goes on from NC_091174.1 coordinate 28,863,136, forward strand.
AGAGTCTCTTTCACCCTGATTCCCCCTGTTACTTAGCAGTACCTGGAAGTTAAACAGTTTTTATGGGATGTTTCCTGGTGGGGGGGGGGCGAAGTTGATTGATTGGCAGTTGAGAGGCAGGCCAAAAGACCAGAGCTCAATCCCCTTCCCCCTCCCGCAAGCACAACTAGGTGAATACAACTAGGGGAATACACACACACAAGCTTTTTTGCTTGTGTGACGGAGGGCCCTTCCTTGAAGGGGGCCCACAAGGAAGGGCCCTGGAAGCAAACGGCTGGTATTTTGAAAGGGAAACTATGAGGAGATAAGAAAATTCCTGGCATATATAACTTTGGAAACAGAACTCAGAGGAAATACGGCCCTAGACACAATGGACTTCATCACACAGAAGTGTAAAGAGGCAGCAGACAAGTTCGTCCCAGTCCAAAAGGAAAGAAATTAAAGGAAAACAAGAAACTCATGGTTTAATCAGAGATGTAAGCTTGTAAAGTCCAAGGGCATGGAGAAGTTATACAAATAACAAGACACTAGAAAGCAGAGAAAGACACCAGAGCGCCAGGAATGAATATGTCAGAGTGAGAAGAGAGGCAGAAAGACAATATGAAAATGATATAGCAAGCAAGGCAAAGACTCAGCCTAAACTGCTGCACAGCCTCAACAGGAGAAAAAGAATAGCGAAGGAACAGGTAATGAAAGCAAGGATAAGGTAGACAAATTCACAACATTTGACTAGGAATTGTGCGAGGAACTCAATAAGCAATTCGAGGAGGTCTTCACAGTAGAGCAAAGGGAAGTCCCAGAGATAAGAGATGGAATATCTAACAAAACATCACTAGATCAGTTTGTGATTACCAATGGGATGTGAGGAAGCATCTGCTAGAGTTCGATGTGACAAAGGCTACAGGACCGGATGAAATCTTTCCTTGGATACAGAAGGAACGAGCAGAAGCTCTGTGGCAGCCATTCTCCATGGTGTATAACAAATCACTGGTAACAGGTGAACTGCCAAAATTTAGGAAGAAGGCTAAAATAGTCCCGATATTCAAGACGGGTGATAGACAGGAGGCATCGAACTATAGGCCAGTGTCCCTAACTTGCATACGGTGCAAACTGATGAAGAAGACTGTGCGAAAAAAGCTAGTGGAACATCTGGAGCGAAAGTACTTTGTAACACAACATCAGCATGGGTTCAGGGATGGCAAATCATGCATCACAGGATTAATTGAAATCTACGACCGTGCAAGAAAGAGAGGGCTGGGCAGACTGCATATTTTAAAAATGTCAGAAAGCCTTTGACACAGCACCATATAAGAGACGAGTGCACAAACTGCAGATGCAGGCAGGAGTGAAATGGAAGGTATTCCACTGGATAAGGGAGTACCTAAGCAACAGAAGACAGCGAGTCACTTTGAGGGGTGAGGTTTCGGAGTGGCGAGGCGTCACCAGTGGAGTCCCTCAGGGATCAGTTCTTGGACCTATACTGTTTCTGATATATGTAAATGATCTCCCAGAGGGAATAGACTCGTTCATCTCAGTGTTTGTTGATGATGCAAAAATTATGAGAAGGATTAAGACCGAGGAAGAGAGTATGAGGCAATATGATGACCTAAACGAACTGAAGGAATGGAAGCCTGTTAAAATTAAACGCAAGTAAATGTAAAGTAATGTAACTAGGTGGCGGAAATAGGAGGCCAGACACTGCATACCGAATGGGAGATGACTTCCTTCACGAAACGATCCGAGAGAAAGATCTAGGAGGTGATATCACACCAAACCTGTCTCTTGAAGCCCAAATCAAAATAATTACATCGGCGGCATATGCGAGGCTGGCTAATATCAGAACTGCCTTCAGAAACCAGTGTAAGGAATCTTTCAGAACCCTGTATACCGCGTATGTAAGGCCAATCCTGAAGCATACGGCCCCAGCATGGAGCCCGTACCTTGTCAAGCACAAGACGTAGCTGGAAAAAGTTCAGAGGTATGCCACTAGGTTAGTCCCAGATCTGAGAGGCATGAGTTACGAGGAAACGCTGAGTGTACTGCACCTCACGTCGCTGGAGGACAGAAGAGCTTGGGGGAGACATGATCACCACATACAAAATTCTCAGGGGAATTGCCAGAGTAGACAAGGATGGATTATCTAACACGGGTGGTGCACGCACAATGGGAAGCTGAGTAACCAAATGAACCACAGAGACATTAGATAGAACTTTTGTCAGTGTCATAGTAGTTAGTAAATGAAATGGAGTAGTGATGTGGTGAAGACTGACTCCATACACAGTTTGAAATGTAGATATGATAGAGCTCCAGAAGCTCAGGTATCTGTGCACCAGTAGATTGACAATTGAGAGGCGGGGCCGAAGAGCCAAAAGTTCAACCCCCAGAAGCACAACTACGTAAGTACAACTTGATAAGTACAAACAAACACACACTGAAATGTTCACGCAACTAGGTGAGTACACACTCAAACACACACACACACACAAACACACACACACAAGGTCTTCTTGAGGTTTCAAGAAGACCTAGACAAGCTGCAGGAATGGTCGAACAAATGGTTGTTAGAGTTTAGCCCAAGCAAATGTAATGTAATGAAGATAGGTGTAGGGAGCAGGAGGCCAGATACAAGGTATCATCTGGGAGATGAAATTCTTCAAGTGTCAGAGAGAGAAAAAGACTTGGGGGTTGATATCACGCCAGACCTGTCCCCTGCAGCCCATATCAAGAGGATAACATCAGCGGCATATGCCAGGCTGGCCAACATAAGAACGGTATTCAGAAACTCGTGTAAGGAATCATTCAGAACTTTGTATACCACATATGTCAGACCAATCCTGGAATATGCAGCCCCAGCATGGAGTCCATATCTAGTCAAGGATAAGACCAAACTGGAAAAGGTTCAAAGGTTTGCCACCAGACTAGTACCCGAGCTGAGAGGTATGAGCTACGAGGAGAGACTAAGGGAATTAAACCTCACTTCGCTGGAAGACAGAAGAGTTAGGGAGACATGATCACCACATTCAAGATTTTCAACGGAATTGATAGAGTAGATAAAGACAGGCTATTTAACACAAGGGGCACACGCACTAGGGGGCACGAATTAGGTGGAAACTGAGCGCCCAAATGTGCTATAGAGACATTATAAAGAACATTTTTAGTGTCGTAGTTGATGAATGGAATGCATTAGGAAGTGATGTTGTGGAGGCTGACTCCATACACAGCTTCAAATGTAAATATGATAGAACCCAATAGGCTCTGGAACCTAAACACCTGTTGATTGACGGTTGAGAGGCGGGACCAAAGAGCCAGAGCTCAACCCCCGCAAGCACAATTAGGTGAGTAAACACACAAGCTTATAAACATTCTAGAATTAATGACACAAGACAGATTAGGATTAAAAACGCGCCGAAGGTGACCCTGTTTCTCCCAAGGTATTTAAAGCAATGCTAGAAAACTTTCGCTTAAAGTTTGAAGGTACAAGTGACAGTATACGCTGAAATAACTCCTTAAGAATTATGTTGATATAGGAAGTCAGTATATTTCTATTTCAATTTTACAGTATGAAGATTTGTTTTTCTTCCAGTAGCTTAGCAGTGCCTTTGTTTGCGTTTTGCACGCACAAAATTCCTCATTCTCTTAATGATGGGGGGGGGGGGGGGTGTAAAGCTGTCTAGCCGCCACTCTGACGACCTCACAACATCCGTGAAGTCACTGTGTTGAGCATAGTGCTCTACTTAGTAGTCGATAGATCACTGATCGATCGACCACGCTATGCTGTAGTGGTCGACAGATTTGCATGCGAGGGAGTCCTCCTCCTCCTTGTGAGAGAGGGAGTGTTCTTACCCGTCCACCGTGTGAGGGAGTGTTCTTACCCGTCTACCGTGTGAGGGAGTGTTCTTACCCGTCCCCCGTGTGAGGGAGGGAGTGTTCTTACCCGTCTACCGTATGAGGGAGGGAGTGTTCTTACCCGTCCACCGTGTGAGAGAGGGAGTGTTCTTACCCGTCCCCCGTGTGAGGGAGGGAGTGTTCTTACCCGTCCACCGTGTGAGGGAGGGAGTGTTCTTACCCGTCTACCGTGTGAGGGAGTGTTCTTACCCGTCTACCGTGTGAGGGAGTGTTCTTACCCGTCTACCGTGTGAGGGAGTGTTCTTACCCGTCCACCGTGTGAGGGAGTGTTCTTACCCGTCCACCGTGTGAGGGAGTGTTCTTACCCGTCCCCCGTGTGAGGGAGTGTTCTTACCCGTCCCCCGTGTGAGGGAGGGAGTGTTCTTACCCGTCCACCGTGTGAGGGAGGGAGTGTTCTTACCCGTCCCCCGTGTGAGGGAGGGAGTGTTCTTACCCGTCTACCGTGTGAGGGAGTGTTCTTACCCGTCTACCGTGTGAGGGAGTGTTCTTACCCGTCTACCGTGTGAGGGAGTGTTCTTACCCGTCCACCGTGTGAGGGAGTGTTCTTACCCGTCCACCGTGTGAGGGAGTGTTCTTACCCGTCCCCCGTGTGAGGGAGTGTTCTTACCCGTCCCCCGTGTGAGGGAGGGAGTGTTCTTACCCGTCCACCGTGTGAGGGAGGGAGTGTTCTTACCCGTCCCCCGTGTGAGGGAGGGAGTGTTCTTACCCGTCCCCCGTGTGAGGGAGGGAGTGTTCTTACCCGTCCCCCGTGTGAGGGAGGGAGTGTTCTTACCCGTCCACCGTGTGAGGGAGTGTTCTTACCCGTCCACCGTGTGAGGGAGTGTTCTTACCCGTCCCCCGTGTGAGGGAGGGAGTGTTCTTACCCGTCCACCGTGTGAGGGAGTGTTCTTACCCGTCCACCGTGTGAGGGAGTGTTCTTACCCGTCCACCGTGTGAGGGAGTGTTCTTACCCGTCCCCCGTGTGAGGGAGGGAGTGTTCTTACCCGTCCACCGTGTGAGGGAGTGTTCTTACCCGTCTACCGTGTGAGGGAGGGAGTGTTCTTACCCGTCCACCGTGTGAGGGAGTGTTCTTACCCGTCCACCGTGTGAGGGAGTGTTCTTACCCGTCCACCGTGTGAGGGAGGGAGTGTTCTTACCCGTCCACCGTGTGAGGGAGTGTTCTTACCCGTCCACCGTGTGAGGGAGGGAGTGTTCTTACCCGTCCCCCGTGTGAGGGAGGGAGTGTTCTTACCCGTCCCCCGTGTGAGGGAGGGAGTGTTCTTACCCGTCCACCGTGTGAGGGAGTGTTCTTACCCGTCCACCGTGTGAGAGAGGGAGTGTTCTTACCCGTCCACCGTGTGAGGCAGGGAGTGTTCTTACCCGTCCCCCGTGTGAGGGAGGGAGTGTTCTTACCCGTCCACCGTGTGAGGGAGTGTTCTTACCCGTCCACCGTGTGAGGGAGGGAGTGTTCTTACCCGTCTACCGTGTGAGGGAGGGAGTGTTCTTACCCGTCCCCCGTGTGAGGCAGGGAGTGTTCTTACCCGTCCACCGTGTGAGAGAGGGAGTGTTCTTACCCGTCCACCGTGTGAGGCAGGGAGTGTTCTTACCCGTCTACCGTGTGAGGGAGTGTTCTTACCCGTCTACCGTGTGAGGCAGGGAGTGTTCTTACCCGTCTACCGTGTGAGGCAGGGAGTGTTCTTACCCGTCCCCTACGAGGGACAGCGCCGTGCCACGGACTATGTGGCTGAGGAACCAGAAAGCTTCACAAACCACCTGTCTGTGGTACTAGAAATATATGTATATATATATATATATATATATATATATATATATATATATATATATATATATATATATATACATATATATATATATATATATATATATATATATATATATATATATATATATATATATATATATAACAAATAATTCATGAAAACTTGGCTTATTAGGCAAATCGGGCCTTGTATAGTAGGCTGAGAAGTGCGTTCTGGCTACTAGGTACGACATATATATATATATATATATATATATATATATATATATATATATATATATATATATATATATATATATATATATATATACATACATATATATATATATATATATATATATATATATATATATATATATATATATATATATATATATATATATATATATATATATATGCGGAAAATCCACAGAGAAATATGAAATGAGGTGAACGTTTCGGCTTTGTTAAAGCCTTTGTCAACACCAGACTGACTGGTGTTGGTGTCAGTCAGTCTGGTGTTGACAAAGGCTTTAACAAAGCCGAAACGTTCACCTCATTTCATATTTCTCTGTGGATTTTCCGCATAAAATGATCAGTGTTTTGTGATCGTCAATTGCATATATATATATATATATATATATATATATATATATATATATATATATATATATATATATATATATATATATATATATAGATGACAGTCAGTGGGACCAAGCAACACTACCAGTGAGATTTGGAGGGATAGGCATACGAAAGGCAACTGAGGTAGCACTTCCAGCATTCTTATCCTCATGTACAGCAGCCAACGAATTGGTAGGGCAGATCCTACCAGAGAGTATGAGAGAGACAGCGGGAACTCATGATCAAACGTTCATCGAAGCAGCCAGACAATGGGACACCATTGCACACCCTCAACCCCGACCACAAGTCCCAAAAGACCACAAGCAGGCCCACTGGGATAGCCCCATAATGGAAAAGACTGTCACAGCAATGATTGACAACGCTGATGCTGAAAACAAAGCCCGCCTCCTAGCGGTAACAGCACCCCACGCCGGGGATTTTTTATTTGCTGTGCCCAATGCAGCCCTGGGAACTCGCCTCAGTCATGACGCTCTCCGCATTGGAGTTGCCCTTCGCCTTGCCGCCCCCATCCTCACCGAACATAGGTGCATCTGCGGAACTGCGATGGCAGACCAATATGGTCGTCATGGTCTGGTATGTCGTAAATCACAGGGTAAAATTGCAAGACATGAAGAAGTCAACGACATCATCAAGAGGAGCCTCGCCACAGCCCGCTGCCCGGCACAAAGAGAACCACACTTATCCAGACCTAACGACCCTCAGAAGCGCCCTGATGGGGTCACCTTGCTACCTTGGAAGGATGGTAAGCAAGTGGTATGGGACTACACGTGCGCTGCCACACTGGCCAGTACGTACCTCCACTACAGCACACGTGAAAGTGGTGGTGCTGCTTCTTTCAGGGAATCGCAGAAAATTATTAAATACAGAGGTCTAGCACACTGCTACAGCTTTGTTCCGATCGGCTCGGAGACCCTCGGTTCGTGGGGAAAATGTGCATTGAAGTTCCTGAAGGAATTGGGGGACAAATTGATCAGCGCTACAAAAGACCAGAGAGCAAAAAGTTTCTTGTTCCAGCGCCTCAGTGTTGCGATTCAGAGGGGAAATGCCTGTTGCGTCTTGGGCACTAGTCCAACTTCAGAGGAATTCGAAGAAGTGTTTGACTTGCAACAATGATCGAACCCGTCTGTGACATTCATCAATGTTTCCCATTGTTGTGTTTTTCAAGAGATCCATAACCTTTAAGCACCTTTTCGCATTATTATTTTTGTATCAACCCATGTATATCTCGTAACCATCAAATGCATAATAAAGCACAAAAAATAAAAAAGGAAGGGGGTGGTAGGAGAAAAGCACACAGAAACTGTATTGGAGGGGATCTAAACATTCCCTCTAATGCGTTATGCGTGGTTTCCTCCGAGGCTATGGGTCCCCCTTCTTCCAGCTAGAGGTGGTACTCCCTTCCATATTTAAAATTAAAAAAAAAAAAAAAAAAAAAAATATATATATATATATATATATATATATATATATATATATATATATATATATATATATATATATATATATATATTTAGGTTAGGTAGGGTTGGTTAGGTTCGGTCATATATCTACGTTAATTTTAATTCCAATAAAAAAAAATTGACCTCATACATAATGAAATAGTTAGCTTTATCATTTCATAAGAAAAAAATTAGAGAAAATATATTAATTCAGGAAAACTTGGCTTATTAGGCAAATCGGGCCTTGCATAGTAGGCTGAGTACGACGTTCTGGCTACTAGGTGCAACATATATATATATACATATGTCGTACCTAGTAGCCAGAACGCACTTTTCGGCCTACTATGCAAGGCCCGATTTGCCTAATAAGCCGAGCGATTTTGTTTATTCTCAATATATTGTTTCTAATTAGTTTATGTGAATTATTATTATTATGTTATATTAAGATCATAAATTATTGAATTAGTTGTGTTAGTTTAGGTTATGTTAAGATAGGTTAGGTTAGGTTAGGTTAGGTTAGGTTAGGTTAGGTTAAGATAGGTTAGGTTAGGTTAGGTTAGGTTAGGTTAGGTTAGGTTAAGATAGGTTAGGTTAGGTTAGGTTAGGTTAGGTAGGTTAGGTTAAGATAGGTTAGGTTAGGTAGGGTTGGTTAGGTTAGGTTAGGTTAGTTTAGGTTAGGTTAAGATAGGTTAGGTTAGGTTAGGTTAGTTTAGGTTAGGTTAAGATAGGTTAGGTTAGGTTAGGTTAGGTAGGTTAGGTTAAGATAGGTTAGGTTAGGTAGGGTTGGTTAGGTTAGGTTAGGTTAAGATAGGTTAGGTTAGGTTAGGTTAGTTTAGGTTAGGTTAAGATAGGTTAGGTTAGGTAGGGTTGGTTAAGTTCGGTCATATATCTACGTTAGTTTTAACTCAAATTGAACGAAATTAGCTCATACATCAAGAAAGGGATTGCTTTATAATTTTACAAGAAAAAAATTAGAAAAATATATAAATTCAAGAAAACTTGGCTTATTAGGGAATTCGGGTTTTGCATAGTAGGCCAAGAATTGCGTTCTGGCTACTAGGTACAACACACACACACACACACACACACACACACACACACACACACACACACACACACACACACACACACACACACACACACACTCTCACACACACACACACACATATATATATATAATATATATATATATAATATATATATATATATATATATATATATATATATATATATATATATATATATATATATATATATATATATATATATATATATGTAATAGAGAGAGGGAGAGAGAGAGAGAGAGAGAGAGAGAGAGAGAGAGAGAGAGAGAGAGAGAGAGAGAGAGAGAGAGAGAGAGAGAGAGAGAGAGATACATCGGGAAAGGGAGGGAGGGGGGATTACGAACTCTGGCTGGAAGAAGGGGTCCTATAGGTATTATGGGTCTTCTTCCTCCACTCCTCTACGATCTGACGCCAAGGCCTCAGAGATCACTGATAGGCATTTCCATCCTTCCTATCCGGTCTTCAACCCGCTGTCTTTTCGTCACTTCTTCACCCCCCTGACTCTTCTCAATCCACTGTGACCATAAACTTTCGACCCCATCTTCGTTATCAGCGCTTCCCTCTAGTCTCTCGGTGCTCCCAGACAAATGCAGGCGATGAGTCACAATAACGTGGCTGAAGTATGTTGACCAGACCACACACTAGAAATTGAAGGGACGACGACGTTTCGGTCCGTCCTGGACCATTCTCAAGTCAATCGACTTGAGAATGGTCCAGGACGGACCGAAACGTCGTCGTCCCTTCAATTTCTAGTGTGTTGTCTGGTCAACATACTCCCAGACAAATATACGTCCAGGCCCATATTCCTTCTTGTCCCGGCCGTCTTGGTAGCGTCCGCTCTCGTTCTTCCTCCCCGCCTGAGATTGTGGAGGGCGTCAAACATACATTGCTTCTGGCATGCCTGTGTCTCACAGTCTGAAACGTAAGCCTGATTCCCTCTCCCTCTTTCTTCCCTGCAGGGAACAAGTTCTCATTCTTTCCCCTAAATTCGCCACCGTCTTTGTTCTTGCATCTCCCATCTTGGTAGTGAAGTCATCTAACCCAGCTATATAAGTTCATGAAGCTCTAGTTCCTACCCCTGATCCAGTGCATACTGCCATTTCTGTCCTTACTCATCCGCATTCCCTCATGCTCTCTGGGGTAATGATCTGGTATATACCCAAGACCGTCTTCTAGAAACTTTTGTCGTCTGTTCTCAATTTTCCTTCATGGATTTCGGCGAACCAACTCATGTTGACTCGTTCCCTCGCACCCACTGTATCACTGTATTGATCTTGCTCTCTCAACTCCATTCTCAGTTACATAGACAGGACATGGAAGGTCCTCGATGACTTCCATAACAGTAACCCTTTTCCATTCCTCGAATCCATCTTTTCTTTCCACTCTTCCCTCTTTCTCTCAGGGACAGTTTAATAAGGCGGACTGGAATCTTTTCTCCCTCCGCTCTCTTCTTCCCTACTTGTTCAATCTGCCACTCCCTCGAGTCCTCCTTCTATTTCACAACACATTATTAGACACTCGGAAGCAAGTCGTGTATCATCCCCCTCCTGTCCCTCTGCTAAACTCTTGACGTGTATCTTTGACACTCGATTGTTTTGGTCACCTCATAGCTCTCACCTCTGAGTTGGACGCTCTGTGGCCCCCTATCTTACTTAAAGTCTTGTCCCATACTTCTAGGGGAGCAGATAGACGCCCACTCCTCTATTTGCACTCCTCTCACGCTGCCAATACGCGATAATAACTGCCTCTCCTCCTCCCTGGACTCATCGTCGCCCTGATGCCTTGCACCACCTTGGGTTGCGCCCCAGAAATTTCGTCTTTCGTTCATCCCTACCCAGAGCTTGTATTTCAAAACCAGTATCCTGTCTCTACAGGATCATTATGATCGCTACCACAGGGACCTCACATGGTCCCTGAAACAACCCCACTCTCGTGTATGCCGTGCTGTGCTGCTACATCCCAGATGGGCCATGTTCTCTTTCAACACCTTTCTTTTTCAGTAAGGGCCTCCCTTGATTGATTGCTTCTCAGTTTACGGTTGCAATATGTTGCTCTACGTTCCAACCTTTCCCCCAAAGTGGGCCCCATTTGCAACGTTTCGGAAGGCCTTGACCCACATTCTGCTATTTTGAAATGGTTTTTCCTTGAACACTTAAGTTTGCACTCCACCTCCATTGCACTATTCACAGATAGGTCTAAGTCTGCTTACGGTGTTGACTACTCCCTTGTCTATCATGACCAAACCTATATGTGCTGCATATCCCAGGAGACTAGTATCTTCATGGCAGAACTTTATCACTTTAACTCAACTCATTGGCACATAATGGAATGACGCCCTATTTATTATTTGAACAATTTTGTCCCACGTACTGTCGTGCACCTTCTTGTAGATTGCTCCAATTTTCTGGACGATCGTATGTGTTGCTTTCCTACTGTCCCTCTGATTACTTTATCCTTGGAGAGGATCCTTTGTGGAATCCGATATCTTTGATATCGTGCGTGTTCTACTTTGTGTTCTCTTATTAGCATGCGGAGTGATATTTAGTGCCTTTTTATTTTCCAACGACACTGATGATGCTATATTTTCCTTGATTGATGTCTTCATAGGATAATAACTTATTTCTTGGATTCCAGTAGTGCCAAAATTAACACTTGGCATTAGACATAAGCTATATAAATATCATTGAGGTCACTAGTCATTAATTATAACTGTCACTGAGCTATTGAAAGTATTCAAAACGTTACCATCTGCATTCAAAGGACGGTGCCACACGACTATCAGCTGGGTCGTTGACTCCATTTTCTGGGTCCTGGGCAGTCATCATCAGCCATATCACCAGTCTATCACTCATTCTTGCTAGCTAAAATTGACACTGTCTTCTTGAGAGGGGGTTGTACTGCTTCTTCCACTCTTGATCCTTTGTTCTTCCTGCTCAAGTAACATCTTTTGGAGAAAACCACCAAGATGGGAAATGGCAGCCATCGTGCTTCCACTATTTTTTTCTGGGCATGGTAAGTTAATTATCAGGAGAAAACCATTACGACTATAGAGAACTAGGGTGGACGTGAGTTTCATGCTATCACTGTAGTCTACCTGGGCGACGCCACACAACTAACTGAGAATATCATCCCTGTGAGGTCACCATTGACAAAACATCATCACTTTAAAGAATTTGGTACAATTTGTCCCAAAATTGCATTGAAGAATAACAACGTACTGAAGCGAAAGATGCAAAAGGAAATTCAAAATAGAACCAGTGTGGAGTAGAGGTACCATAGGCACAATCAGAGAGCTCTGCCTGAACATCAGAGGTTCATGGCTATTCAATAACCTTCCAACAAGCACTAGAAAGATTACCAGCACATAGGTGGATATCTTTAAGAAACATTTAGATAATTTCTTGCAAGTGCCGACCAACCAGGCACATGCCCGGTTAGTCCGGCATACGTGAGCCTGCGGGCCGCTCCAAGCAACAGCCTGTTCGACCAGGTTACCACAAGTCGAGCCTGGTCCCAGACCGAGCTTGGGAAATAGAAGGATTCACAGAACCACATCAATATATGATCAAGGTGAGGTATGGCTCCACTTCCTCACCGTGGCTCCACTTTCTCATCGTGGCTCCACTTCCTCATCGTGGCTCCACCTCCTCATCGTGGCTGCACTTCCTCATCGTGGCTCCACTTCCTCATCGTGGCTCCACCTCCTCATCGTGGCTCCACTTCCTCACCGTGGCTCCACTTCCTCACCGTGGCTCCACTTCCTCATCGTGGCTCCACTTCCTCACCGTGGCTCCACTTCCTCATCGTGGCTCCACTTCCTCATCGTGGCTCCACTTCCTCACCGTGGCTCCACTTCCTCATCGTGGCTCCACTTCCTCACCGTGGCTCCACTTCCTCATCGTGGCTCCACTTCCTCATCGTGGCTCCACTTCCTCATCGTGGCAGCTCCGCATTCTTCCGCAGCGTTACTATGAAAGTTTTGGCAATTTATGTCCCAAAGTACATTTGGAAATTGAATTCCGGCCGGCGCTACGTTAATGAGCATTTTCTGGTAGGACAGCATTTTGCTTCAACGTCTTCAGTAAAAAAAGGATTACAGTAATAAAAATAATAATTTACTACATAATTATGTCGTATGTTTAATTCTGCAGATTTCGTTCTGGGCAAGGTGGTCATGGAATACTGATAAAAATATGAGTGGTTACTGTTCCGATGTAATGTTCCACTGTCATGTTCCACTGTCATGTTCCACTCTCATGTTCCACTCTCATGTTCCACTGTCTTGTTCCACTGTCATGTTCCACTGTCTTGTTCCACTGTCATGTTCCACTCTCATGTTCCACTCTCATGTTCCACTGTCTTGTTCCACTGTCATGTTCCACTGTCATGTTCCACTCTCATGTTCCACTCTCATGTTCCACTGTCTTGTTCCACTGTCATGTTCCACTGTCTTGTTCCACTGTCATGTTCCACTGTCTTGTTCCACTGTCTTGTTCCACTGTCATGTTCCACTGTCATGTTCCACTGTCTTATTCCACTATCATGTTCCACTGTTTTGTTCCACTGTCATGTTCCACTGTCTTATTCCACTATCATGTTCCACTGTCTTGTTCCACTGTCATGTTCCACTGTCATGTTCCACTGTGTTGTTCCACTGTCATGTAAATGACGACCACATCCCGGATGGTAAGAACTTGACCTTCCCCCAACCCCCCATCACCCACACCCTCTGGCATGTCTAGACAAATGACGTTGATGTAACAATGGGTCAGCTAAGGTAACGTTGAACCTACGTTGATTAAACGTTGTTGGAGCGTGTTTCACCAGCTGGGATATATATATATATATATATATATATATATATATATATATATATATATATATATATATATATATATATATATATATATATATATATTAGTATATTTTGGTAGCAGTCTTTCCTGTAGACATATATTATTAAATATGACCGAAAAAGTAAGATTAATAATTCTAACACGAATTTTCTCGATCTTTCGTACATTTCTTTTCACTGTTGGTGGTAATTCAAAAATCAATTCTCCAAAATTCATTTTTATTTCTAGTCTATAAAAATAAATAAAATAAAAATTAATTTTGGAGAATTGATTTTTGAATTACCACCAACAGTGAAAAGAAATGTACGAAAGATCGAGAAAATTCGTGTTAGAATTATTAATCTTACTTTTTCGGTCATATTTAATAATATATATATATATATATATATATATATATATATATATATATATATATATATATATATATATATATATATATATATAACAGAAAACTCACACCCCAGAAGTGACTCGAACCCATACTGCCAGGAGCACTTTGCTGGCGTACATGATCCCTTAATCGCTCGACCAACACGACCGGACAAAAGATGACGGTAGCCGAGGCTATTTCCATCCCTCCGCCGGCACTCGGTTGGTATTCTTGGGCATGGTATTTTAACAAATCACCTCATTCTTTGGGGCACACGTGAGGAACACAAATGCGAACCAGCCTGAATGGTCCCCAGGACTATATGCAACTGAAAACTCACACCCCAGAAGTGAATCGAACCTATACTGCCAGGAGCACTCTGCTGGCGTAGAGGATCCCTTATCCGCTCGACCAACATTCTGGGGTGTGAATTTTCAGTTGCATATAGTCCTGGGGACCATTCAGGCTTGTTCGGATTTGTGTTCCTCACAGAATGAGGTGATTTGATAAAATAATTTGATTTATGATGCATTCTACCCACTTCAAGACCCCGAACCAACACAGAAACCGTTGATGCAAGAACATAGAACACGCGGTACCGTTAATATCCTTATGCCATTTATCCACTTGTTCATGAATACAACCTAACAACGACAATAATCGATTTATGATGCATTTCATTAATTAAGACCATACTTGGTGGCAGGCGTCGTTAACTACGACCACACTTGGTTGCAGGCGTCGTTAATTACGACCGTACTTGGTGGCAGGCGTCGTTAATTACGACCGTACTTGGTGGCAGGCGTCGTCGCTGTCATTAGCGAGCCCCGCACGACTTGCGGCCACACATCCCCTCACATACACACAAGTGGGACCCGTATAGCAACAATATTTCCTTATGTTGCGGCTGAATAACATTGTATTTGTGATCATTTATCGCCTCACTCTGGACCAAATCTTATTACACGTAGAAGAGATATGAACTGATCCAGCACTCAGTAAACACGTGACATACTCCCAACGTTGGTTTTACTATTCGCACGTTGTTGGAACGTTTTAATAACGTTATCACGTTTGCGGTTACATTGAGTGTTTGCTGGGATATTTATGAAATACTAAAGACGGGGGACGACCGTGGGCAAAGGGTGAAAGACCCCCCCCTCCCCCACTGCTTGTGTCGACCATTTGGCCAGGGCATTTTCACACCCCCTCCAATGTTCCCCCTCTCACCTCCCCATCCCTTCCAACATTCACCTTCCTCCTCATGCTCCTCACACACCCTCCCCATCTCACCTCATCGCTGTAACCATTTTCTCAACACTGGTCTTCATCTGCGTAAACACCTTCACATAATTCTCATCTTCACTTCCACACTCGCCGTCTCCATTCACACATACTTTACCCATATCCCTAAATCACTGTAACCATTTACACAACACACTGTCTATATCATTAAGGTCAAATGGTTGTGACCAGAATGCAAATTTGTCATCTGTATATTTGTTTTATAATTAAAAATACGATAACATTTAAGTGAATATTTTTTTCTAGTGGCTTTTGGTTGCATAATTTTTATCCATTTACTTCGTGAAGGGAAGTGTGGCAGCTGAGTGACTCCCCCTTCATGGGTGGTAAAGGGGCCGATCCGGACCGCCCTCCGAGACTTAAAATAATTACTAATCATTATGAAAAGTAGCACGAGGCTAGCCCGAAGGTTCTGGCTTACGCTTACGATCTATGTCAGACAAGCAGGCTGTTTGTCTCTGTCTGTCTGTCTGTCTGTCTGTCTGTGTCTCTTTCTCTGTCTCTCTCTCTCTCTCTCTCTCTCTCTCTCTCTCTCTCTCTCTCTCTCTCTCTCTCTCTCTCTCTCTCTCTCTCTCTCTCTCTCTCTCTCTCTCTCTCCTTCCTCTTTCTCTCTTTATTTTTTTAAATTTAATATCAATGGACAATTAAACCCACATATTATTTTTCATTAGAGTCGTTGGTTGCCGTAATAGGATCCAATCGTAATTATAGTGGGGCACTGGGGTCGACTCCACTCATTCAGTGACACGTGCCATACAATCACTAGTCGCCCTGTAATATTTAGCGAGGCTAGCCCTAAGCGTCTCTCCCCCGCCCCCTTCCCCATTTTTGAACAGACATTCACTTACATACATAAACTCCAACCACTTGGGATGGACGGTAGAGCTACGGTCTCGCTTCATGCAGGTCGGCGTTCAATCCCCGACCGTCCAAGTGGTTGGGTACCATTCCTTTTCCCCCGTTCCATCCCAAAACCTTATCTTGACCCCTTCCCAGTGCTATATACTCGTACTGGCTTGGCGCTTTCCCCTGAAAATTACCTCCTCCTATACATAAAGATTTAAAAATCATTCTATTTACCTGGGCTGTAGGAGTATCGAACCCTGGACCCCACGTATGTGAGGCCGTCTCGACTGGAATGTGAGCCGTCTTAATATGGAAAGTTCGAGTCTCCTACAGCCCAGTTAAATGGAATGTTTATATCCACGGAAGTGTAGATGACAATTTATATTTACAAATCATATTTCGCTAAAAATATATCATGAAATATGTCCATATATCGAGATTGTGTAGCTGATTTGATTATATATCAACAGGGTGAAGGCTATAGTGCTTTTGCTTTGCCCATATATCAACCAATTTATATTAACAAATCATATTTCGCTAAAAATATCTCGCCTTGCATTGTCCGAGCAGCACCGAGATGTCTTACGAATAACTTCAAAATGTCTTCGTTGTGGGAGAATCATGTTGTGTGAGTCGAGACAATGAGTGGCTGTGAATTAAGAGGGTTGTGTGTAGAGTCTTCGGGGGGTGGAAATATTCTTTTGAAGGTGAGAGAGTAGTCAATGGGAGGTGGGAGGTGTCACGTTCCTCCCTTGCAACAATGACAAGGAAACCCCGAAACATACAAGGAGGCCCAAAGTCACTATTGGAGATTCTCGTGACAGTCGTCTCATGATCGACCTGCTTCCTTCTCGTAGGCTATTCAGTCTTCAGAACAGCCTCAGACGCTAGGTGAACACCAACACTCAGAACATCCTGAGTGCGTCCTACTTCAACCAGTGAAGACCTTTGAACTTAACCCTAAACAGAAATGGAGTTTTAATGTAGCCACTGCATCACAGGAGAGGTTATGGACGCCCACTGCTCTACCAGCAACTTACTGTATACTCTTTCATAGAGTGAGCCATTAGTATTGCACTCTGGGTTTCAACTACTCTCGGGAACTAGCCTATTATCCAGTGTTATACTCATACTTGGAGATAGAATCCGATGCTCATGGCGTAACTCGGTGAAGCCTCCTCTCACAATGCTTCCACAGCGTGTATGTAAAGTGTAAGTCTGAGCTAGATGACCAATTAGGAGTATAGTGGGAACATCCTACATCAAAATTATGTCTAAGTGAAGCATTCTAGGACCATGGTAAGATAAATGGTAGATATGGGTACACATTATTGATTTGTAATGATTATCAAAATCAGAGAAAATTTAAAGGAACACGCCAAGGGACTTACCTTTTATGTTCTTTGGAACTGAAATGTTTCAGTGACAAATGCGAAAGGCCAGCACATCATTCTAAGATGACAGTACCTTTAGTAACTATTTCGTCGTAAGTACCAAAATGTAGTGACCTAACAACAAAACGGTGGCGTCTTGCATTATTGAATTTGGCCAAATGGGAAACTTGTTTTAACTGCCACATTAATATACTGAAGAAACTAACGTAACCTACGTAACCGAGGTCACCAAGATACACTTAGACAAGTCCTTATAAAAAATGCCGGATCAACCAGGCTGTAGTTGAGATGTGAGCCTGCAGGCCGCTCCAAGCAACAGCCTGTTGGACTTCGTTATCACAAATCGAGTCTAGCCCCAGGCTGGGCTCGGGGAGTACAAGAACTCCCGAAACCCTCTTCAGGTATGCTGAAGGTATAACCTAACGTAACATCTCTTAGTAGTTTTAGGCCTAATCCGCCCTATGTGATCAATATAGATCATTTATATGCTATAATAAGTTTAGGAATATTTAAGTTTGATATTCAGCTGTACTATATTTTTCCGGACTCAATAAAATTTTAGGTGCAAAAAGTTAATATTTTGGTGATACATCCCAACATTAAGAAACATTGAAGCACATTCCTACTATAAATACAACCATTTCAGGGGGACGAGTAGCCACGGTCCTAAAATAATCTACGGATTAAGGTGTCACGAAATCGATGGTGCTGAGGCCGCGGCTCTCAAACCTGCAACATGATTTCCGCATAAGGAAAAAGAATTATCAGGAGAAAGTTCCAAGCCATTACGAATTTATAACACTTGGAAGGGGTCAGGATAAGGATTTGGGATGGGACGGGGAAAAGGAATGGTGCCCAACCACTTGGGGGACTGAATGCCGACCAGAAATAAAGCAAGACCGTCGCTTTACCGTCCAGCCCAAATGGATTTGAACCGCATAAAAGAAAGGAAACTTTTGACTGTTAATCACAAATATTACCACTGGTATCATTTTAGTTATAATTGTTTTATGTAGCGTTCTTATTCGTTCTTATTCACTATGTCCATTCAATGCAAGAAAGCTAATCAACTCTGAAGCTATAGAGCCGCTGTGGTAAAGAGAAGTGAGTATGTGACTTTAAACCCCTTCCCCCCCCGTCTTGGTCTAGTATGTGATAAATAAAAGGAAATGGCGGAATCAAATGATGAAATAAGAAGTAAAAAAACTCTGAATATTAAATTAAAAGAAAGGGCAAAATTGAGGAGCAAGATATAAGACTTTACTAAAGAGTTGCAAAAAATCAGAGCTCTAAATATTGCAGTGTTCTTTTACATTTTTTTGCTCACGGAAAAAATCTTACAACATCATAACCCGAGATGAAATTTGGGATCAACATGTGCACACAGTTGATCAAAATATTTGGAGTTTGACTGCATAAATTATTTACGTTATGGCTGCTGGTAATATGAGTAAAATTGCTTGAAGTAAACTATTCATTGTTGTTGGAAAAGTTCAAACAAGGTCATTTTGTTGCTAGATATACGGAAGGCAAATTTCATTTTGTTGCTCCAGACATGAATCTAGAGCAGCCAGTCGAAAGGTCTCAAATAAAGCTCAAAAACGTATTGTTGTGGAAACGAGAAGAAATAACTGTGTGGCAGAGTGGCAGCTTTTCTAACATTAAGTCTTAACATGTAAAATTTGTCTAGACCTTACAAATTACAATTTATATATCACACGGAAACATCGCACCGAGCACTTACTAGAAGAAAGAGCACTCCTTGATAAAAGTGTCATAAGGCTCATGTAGTTCACGATGGAGAAAAGTAACCCTTTTAAAGTTATCGCCAATATTAAGCTTTATAACTTTGTTACGAATCACTATGTTGATTAATTTATGAAAACTCTTGGTCTCAGTGCGGTTCATCACGGTACAGAAGCTTATTAACGTCTACGAAACGAAAGAGGTTTTAAAAAGAAAACAAATCAGAACACCTTCTAAAGGCTAGTAAACCAAGATTGAATTTTTCTAGTTCAAATTGTTCATTTTGTAACAAAAATCCTTACAATAAAACACACAGACCTGGCTGGGAGAGGTTGGAGATAGCAAGAGAGAGGGAGAGTGTCGTTTAAGTACATTTTATCGTACGATCTGCTTTCAATTAGCCCATTATTTGAAGGTGATGCAGCAACTAAGCCCACAAAATCAATGTTTTTTTGTGAACTTGAAACAAAACGTTCAAATGAAGAGACAGTCTTTGACAAATAAATTCGTTTCATGACAGCAGTGATTGTTGATTTCATGTCACAAATTTGGATCTTACAGCTGTCATCTCAAATGAACTTTGTACAAGTTATATATGTCATTTTCATGAAGCTATTCATTATGTAATACACTCGAGCTTCACGTTGTTTTGATAGCTATGTTGAACACTCAATAAAGCAAGCTGAAAGAATTTGTAGAACATTAAACTTAGGCTGTGTTGAGCTTACTTGCGTTCTTCCTGATTGTTGCTGCCGGAGGCGGTTAGTTTATTGTGCACCCCATACTCATCCTGTGATGAAAAGCATTACAGAGGGCACAAAAGGTCTTTATCAGACCTCAACGGAGAGTATTACATAAACAGTTTCATCTGTCTTTCACACCTTAGAGTTACAATGTCAGCTATTTACAGAGAATGTTCTATTTCAAGAGCTATATATATACAGTAAGTCATTATTTATTAATGGTAGGTCTTATCACTAATACATAATTGATTGAGCAATGGAGATATTACAGAGTTATTGGGAAGCAGCTCTTTATTATTAGTCTTCACAATACACTACTTGTTTCTTAATTTCATATATCGTTTATCTACTGGCAGCGATATATGGATACAGTACAAGAATTTCAGGTATTTTATCCTTGGTAATAAGATACGTTGCCATATCATACAGCGTGAGCTTAGCTCTATCTCTAAATGGCTCAATTTTAGTACAATCCAAGATATAGTGTTCGAGTGTATGTCCCTGTCTTTGTCCACACACTACACTTTACATCTAGTTCCCTATACAAGCCGAACTTGCAGAGATACTTGTAGCCAAGTCTTATTCGAGCTGTGACAACGTCTGTTAGTCTACTAACTTTGTTACTTGCCCCATACACATGTTTTACTTCACACATTTCATTGTGATGAACAATGAACCTGCTAGTTCCAGTTTGTACTGTTCTACTTTCTTCAAGTCCATCCAGGAGTTTTCGTCTTATGACACTTTTAAGGGACCTATTTGATAACACAAGATTCCGCTCAATAATGTCTATTTACTGCAACCTTAGCAAGGGCGTCAACTTTATTATATTCCTACAGACCAATGTGAGAAGAAATCCTCAACATTTTTATATTTACTCTCTTGCTAAGTATGCTTATACATATATATATATATATATATATATATATATATATATATATATATATATATATATATATATATATATATATAATGGTATATTGGTAGTTCCTGATTGAGTTCCTGATTGAACTACCAAAATACCATTGTGGTCGGGTACCCCCGACCACAAGTCCCAAAAGACCACAAGCAGGCCCACTGGGATAGCCCCATAATGGAAAAGACTCTCACAGCAATGATTGACAGCGCTGATGCTGAAAACAAAGCCCGCCTCCTAGCGGTAACAGCACCACACGCCGGGGATTTTTTATTTGCTGTGCCCAATGCAGCCCTGGGAACTCGCCTCAGCCATGACGCTCTCCGCATTGGAGTTGCCCTTCGCCTTGCCACCCCCATCCTCACCGAACATAGGTGCATCTGCGGAACTGCGATGGCAGACCAATATGGTCGTCATGGTCTGGTATGTCGTAAATCACAGGGTAAAATTGCAAGACATGAAGAAGTCAACGACATCATCAGGAGGAGCCTCGCCACAGCCCGCTGCCCGGCACAAAGAGAACCACACTTATCCAGACCTAACGACCCTCAGAAGCGCCCTGATGGGGTCACCTTGCTACCTTGGAAGGATGGTAAGCAAGTGGTATGGGACTACACGTGCGCTGCCACACTGGCCAGTACCTACCTCCACTACAGCACACGTGAAAGCGGTGGTGCTGCTTCTTTCAGGGAATCGCAGAAAATTATTAAATACAGAGGTCTAGCACACTGCTACAGCTTTGTTCCGATCGGCTTGGAGACCCTCGGTTCGTGGGGAAAATGTGCATTGAAGTTCCTGAAGGAATTGGGGGACAAATTGATCAGCGCTACAAAAGACCAGAGAGCAAAAAGTTTCTTGTTCCAGCGCCTCAGTGTTGCGATTCAGAGGGGAAATGCCTGTTGCGTCTTGGGCACTAGTCCAACTTCAGAGGAATTCGAAGAAGTGTTTGACTTGCAACAATGATCGAACCCGTCTGTGACATTCATCAATGTTTCCCATTGTTGTGTTCTTCAAGAGATCCATAACCTTTAAGCACCTTTTTGCATTATTATTTTTGTATCAACCCATGTATATCTTGTAACCATCAAATGCATAATAAAGCACAAAAAATATTCAAGGAAGGGGGTGGTAGGAGAAAAGCACACAGAAACTGTATTGGAGGGGATCTAAACATTCCCTCTAATTGTGATTTCTGTGTATAATGGCAGCTGGAGGTGGGTGGAGTCAGTTGGTGGTGGGTGGAGTCAGTGCGAGGTGAGTGAAATCAGTTAGAGGTGGGTGGAGTCAAAAGGAGGTGGATGAAGTCAGTTGGAGGTGGGTGATGTCAGTGAGTGATGGGTGGAGTCAATTGGAGGTGGATGGTGTCAGTTGGAGGTTGGTGGTGTCAGTTGGAGGTGATTGGAGTCAGTTGGAGGTTGGTGGAGTCAGTTGAAGGTGGGTGATGACAGTGGGTGGAGTCAGTTGAAGGTGGGTGATGACAGTGGGTGGAGTCAGTTGGAGGTGGATGGAGTCAGTTGGAGGTGGGTGGAGCCAGTTGGAAGTGGGTGGAGTCAGTTGGAGGTGGGTGGAGCCAGTTGGAAGTGGGTGGAGTCAGTTGGAGGTGGGTGGAGCCAGTTGGAGGTAGATGGTGTCAGATGGTGATGGGTTGAGTTAATTGGAAGGTGGATGGTGTCAGTTAGAAGTTGGTGGAGTCAGTTGGAGGTGGATGATGTCCGTTGGTGGTGAGTGGAGCCAGTTGGAGGTGGATGGTATCAGTTGAACCTGGACGGTGTTAGTGGGAGGTGGAACGTGTCAGTTGGAGGTGGATGGTGTCAGTGGGAGGTAGGTGGTATCAAGTGGAGGTAGGTGAAGTCAGTTGGAGGTGGGTGGTATCAGTTGGATGTGGGTGGAGTCAGTTGGAGGTGGATTGTATCAGTTGGAGGTGGGTGTAGTCAGTTGGAGGTGAATGGAGTCAGTTGGAGATGGGTGGAGTCAGTTGGATGTGAGTGGAGTCAGTTGGAAGTGGATGGTATCAGTTGGAGGTGGGTGGATTCAGTACGAGACGGGTAGAGTCAGTAGAAGGTGCGGAGAATCAGTAGGAGATAGGTAGAGCGAGAGGGTTAAACCACGGGCTGAAGGGTGTAATCAATAATGTGTACAGGTGCCACACGGAAGGTGCCACACGGAAGGTGCCAGGCAGTAGGTGACGGGACCAGGAGGCAGCACGCACGGTTGACAAACACCAGGAGGTGATGAATGAAGTAACAGGGAACTGGTTGAAATGACTGGCGGTAACTGACGTGACTGGTGGTGACACGTGGTGTTGAGTGCCGGCGGCGTTGACATATGGTTTGCGTGTAAGGATTTTGAAAGTTGGTAATGGTAGTGGGTGGCCTTGGACAGTCAGCCCGTTCTCCTAAGAGTTCCCAGTTCTCCTAAGACTCCTAAGAGGTGCATTTCACGCAGCCTTTCCTCGTAACTAATGCCTCTTATTTCTGTGGACTAGCCTAATGGCATACCTATGAACTTTTTCCAACTTTTCCAGCTTTTTCCACCGCCTAGTTTCATAACCTTACATTTACTTGGGGTTATCTCTAGTAGCCATTTGTTGGACCATTCATTCAGTTTGTCTAGGCCATCTTGTAGCCTCATAGTATCTTCCTCTGTCTTAATCCTCCTCATAATTTTTGCAACTTCAGCAAACAATGAGAGTACCGAGTCTATTCCATCTGGGAGATCATTTACATGTATCAGAAACTGTATAGGTCCAAGGACGGATCCCTGTGTGACTCCACTGGTGACGCCTCGCAAATCTGAGACCTCACCCCTCACAGTGACTCGTTGTCTTCTGTTGCTTAGATACTCCCTTATCCAATGGAGTACCTTCCCTTTCACTCCTGCCTGCATGTCCAGCTTGTGCACTATAATCTCTTGTGTGGTACTGTGTCAAAGGCTTTCTGGAAAATAAAAAATATGCAGTCTACCCACCCCCTCTTTTCCTTGCCTGATTTTTTTGCCAGGTCGTAAAATTCAATTAATCCTGTGAGGCATGACTTGCCATCTCTGAAACCATGCTGATGTTGTTTTCGCTCCAGATGTTCTACAATATTTTTCGCACAGACACAAAAGTTAGGGACACTGGCCTGTAGTTCAATGCCTCCTGTCTTTACCCCTTCTTGAATATCGGGACTACATTAGCCGTCTTCCAAATTTTGGACAGATCACTTGTTACCAGTTATTGGTTATAAACCATGCAGAGTGGCAGGCAGAGTGCTTCTGCTTTTTCCTTTAGTATCTATAGTGAGATTCCATCCGAGCCAATAGCCTTTGTCTCATCCAACTCTAGGAAAAGCTTCCTTACCTCCCCTCTGGTAATCCAAAACTTCTCTAGTAGTGCCTACTTAACTATTCCATCTCTTATCTCTAGAACTTCTCGTTGCTCTAATTATGAAGACCTCCTGGAATTTCCTTCCTAGTTACTCGAACACTTCCTTGTCGTTTGTAGTAAATCTGTATTCCCCTATCCTTAGTTTCATTACCTTTTCCTTCACTGTTTTCTTCCTAATGTGGTTGTGCAGAGATTTAGATTAGACCTTGCCTTTCTTGCTATGTCATTTTCGTATTGTCTTTTTGCCTCTCTTCTCATCCTAACTTATTAATTCCTGGTCATGGTATCTTTCTATGCTCTCAATTGTCCTGTTATTTCTATAGTTTCTCCACGCCCTTGTACTTTGTTGCTTTACTAGCTTACATCTATGATTAAACCATGGGTTTCTAGTCTGCATTTCGGTTTTTTTTCCTTTTGGGCTGGGACAAACTTGCCTGCTGCCTCCTTACACTTCTGCGTGATGCAGTCCATCATGTCTTGGGACATCTTTTCTTTGATCTCTATTTCCCATGTTATATCTGTTAGGAATTTTCTTATCTCCTCATAGTTTCCCTTTCGGAATGCCAGCCTTTTGTTTTCTGGTCCCCTTCCCTAAGTACATTAACGCTTCTTCGACCAGATACTCACGTGCATTACTTCGCGTGTGTGCGAGCGTGTGTAAGCATACACGTTAGTGCCATGGGTCTGAGAGAGACCTTTGAGTGTGGGCACTGACAAAATACAACAATTGCGAGACAACGCCGCCTACAACAGCTAAAAACACCCGTCATTTAAATTAGCAAGTAACACACACAGCCACTCAGCAGCGCCGCAACTTGACAGTGTCGCTCATATCCAGAAGAAAACCCAACTGCATCGTAACTAAATAAAATAAAATACATGATACAAGCAGATCCCAGAGTCAAATATCGCAACAATAAAAAAATCTGTTATATGTAAGTTATGAGTATCCAACGCCCTCACAAACAGGACGACGGACAGGGGAAATTAAACTCGCCTCTCACAATATATGAGTCGTAAAGTAAAATGGTTGCCAGCTTCCGAAATGGCAGAACGCTCGGGTGCCATTTTTTAATCCGCTTTTTTGTTTCCCTTCCACACGCACGTCGAGTTTACGGCAAACCTGGATTATGGTGTCTCGGTTGACAGCAGCGCCAGGTCTGCGATTGATCACAGTGGGGGCAAGTCGCAAGCCAATCGCAACTTTGAGATTTAAAGTCTGGGAAACTGTTCTGTTCAGTACTGATGTTTACAACACTGCAGTTTTGGATGACTAAGAATACAACAATCCACAACACAATAAATAACTTAAACTCTTACTTAAACGCTTCAATAAATTGTGTCTTCAATTAAAAATCAAAGACAAATCAACACTCACAGCACAATGAAAGAATATAAAAAAATCTTTTAAACCACTTCAGAAATAAGGTCAACCCCAAAATATTTCTTCTCCACATAAAAATTTAAATCGAGATACAACTTTGCATTTGACACTTGCTTGCAACAGAATTGACACTCACTGATAATAATAGGAAAAAAAGCTCAGAAACTTGTGAAGAATACATTGAGCACCCGCCGAGCACTCTGAGACATCGAAAGTGTGGGTGCTAATGAATTCGGCTCCCTGGACGAGTCACGTCTTGAACATGTACATAAATCTTACACACACCTCGATAAAAGGTTAACTGGAGTGAGCAAGGCACTCAGCCCCATGACCTGATTACTTAGAATTACTTAAATATAAAGAGAGCATAGCTATCCGGAGCGTAAGTGTTGAGTGTATGAAGAGAGATCCTGCAAATATGGCAGGACAAGTTACACCGCCCATATTAACAGTTTTTAGCCCATAATAACACAGTTTTTAGAAAAAAAATCATGTGATCAAGAATGACAAAATCACGGAGAAGACTACAGGACATTAAAATGCAAATGTTATACACAGATCTTATCAAATCAATTGATAAGTGTGACTGGAGATTCATAAAACATGAAATAAAAAAATATTTAGTATCGAAAGTAAATGTTTCGATGTTTCTAAGATTACTAGTATCCGACAATTTTGGCGGTATGGTCGATTGTGTCAAAATTAGTATGAGGACATTTTGAAATTGAACTTAGTTAGTAATTACATGGGGGTGTAAATATTTTATATATACTAGTTGTCCCCAACCACGCGTTGCTGAACCACAGAAACGCATGTGCGTTGCTGAGCCACAGCAGCCTTCTCCTGTCTCCCGGCCCTCCAAACCATTCCCCCCGTACTCCCAACCATTCCCCTCTCCCCCGTCTCCTCGTCCTCCCCACCATTCCCCCGTCCCTTTGTCCTCCCCACACTTCAGCGTCCCCTCGTCCTCCCCACCATTCACGACTCCACCGTCCCCTCGTCCTCCCCACCATCTCCCACTCCCCCGTCCCTTTGTCCTCCCTTCCATTCCCTCCCCCGTCCCCTCGTCCTCCCTACCATCCCCAGTCCCCTTGTCCACCCCACTTCTCTTCCCCTCATCCTCCCTACTATTACCCCCTCCCCAAGCCCCTCGTCCTCCTCACTAACCCACACCCCGTTCCCTCGTCCTCCTTACCATTCCCCACTCCCTCGTCCGATGAATTCCCAAATAATCTGATGTTCCCATCAATGAAATATAAGAAAAACCGTTAAAAAACGAAATGAAAAACAGTCAATATAAATAAAAAAGTAAATGTTCGTGTGTTCAAAATCGTTAATTTTCAAAAGTTCTTCACCGATTGCTTTGAAATTTTCACACAACGTTTCATTCGCATCCGTGCGTGTTTTTATATACATACTACATAGATGTCACGTCTGTGACAGGGAAAAAATGCTAAAAAAAAAAAAAAATTTTTTTTCATGTTTTTCATGTGAGGGAAATCTTCGAAATCTCTTTACCGATTGCTTTGAAATTTTGACACAACGTTGCATTCAAATAGGTGCATGTTTTTATATACTACCATATACATGCCTCACTTGTGACAGCAAAAAATTCGTTTTCTTTTTTTAACAGCACCATCTGTTGGACGTAAGCGCAACATACGATTTAAACTCAGAAAGTTCTACACCAATTGCGTTGAAATATTGACGCAACGTTTCATTCGAATACGCGTGTGTTTTTATATACTTACTATATAGCTGCCACACCTGTGACAGGTAAAAACATTTTTTTTATAAAAACAGAACCATCTTTTGCATGTAATAGCAAACCACGCTATACTAAATATTTAAAGATTTCATTTCAATGTTTCTGATTGCATTGATAAATTGAATTACCATAGATTTAGATTTATTTTCATCTTGGTTTTGTTATTTTTGTGTGACATTGCGTTGGAATTGAGCTGTGTTGTGTACTATACCGTTCATTTGTAAGAATAAGTATAGATGCCACACCTGTGACAGGTAAAAACATTCTTTTTTCAAGAAACAACGTCATTTGTTGCACGTAGTTGCATCACACGCTATACTAAATATTTTACGATTCCATTTCAATGTTTCTGATTGCATTGAAAAATTAAATTTTCATACAAATCGATTTATTATAATTTTTGTTCTAATTATTTTGTGTGGCATTGCGTGGGAATTGAGCTGTGTTGTTTATCATACCGTTTAACAATTCCATTTCAATGTTTACATTTTCATTGATAAATTGAATTACCATAGATTTCGATTTATTTTCAATTTGATTTAATTATTTTGTGTGATATTGCATTGGAATTGAGCTTTGTTGTTTACCATACCGTTCATTTCGTGAGTATAGTTTTTTTTTTAATTTTTTAATTTAGTTTTTTAACTGTTTTTCTTATATTTCAGTGATTTGAACATCAGATCATTTGATGTTCACAATTTTCTGATGGGAACATCAGACCATTTGGGAATGTATCGGACGACGGAGTGGGGAATGATGAGGAGGACGAGGGGAATGAAGTGGGGGATGTTGGGAAGGAGGAGGAGGGGACAGGGGAGGGGGTAATGGTGGGTAGGACGAGGGAACGGGGGAAGGAGGAATAGTAGGGAGGTCATGGGGGCGGGGGAGTGGGAGATGGTGGGAGAGACGAGGGTACAGTGGAGTGGAGATTTGTTAGTAGGACGAGGGGATGGAGGAGTGGGGGTTGGTGTGGAGGAAAAGGAGACGGGGAAGGGGGGGTGGTGGAGAGGACGAGGGGACAGGAGAAAGAGGAATGGTTGGGAGGACGAAGGGACAGGAGAGAGGGGAATGGATGGGAGGATAAGGGGACAGGGAGGTGATGAATGGTTGGGAGGAAGAGGGGACGGGGGAGGGGGGAATGGTGGGGCGCACTGGGAGACAGGGGAAGATTGCCGTGGGTCAGCAACATTCGTGCGTTGCTGAATCACAGCTACGCGTGGCTGGGTACAGCTAGTGAAAAAATAAAAAAATAAACTATACACGCGAAATGAACGGTATGGTAAGCAATTCAGCTAAATTCCAACTTAATGTCACTCAAAATAATTAAATAAAAATGAAAAATCTGCAAAATCAATTTGTCATTGAAGTTGGAAACATTGAAATGTAATGGGAACATATTTATTTTCGCGTGTGTGTTACTAATACATGCAACAGATGGCACTGTTTAAAAAAAACCATGGTTTTTAACTGTCACAAGTGTGGCATCTATATAATAGGTATAAAAAAAACACGCACGTATTCGAATGGAACGTTGTGTCAAAATTTCAAAGCAATTGTTAAAGAGGTTTCGAAGATTTCCCTAGCTTGAAAAACACATGAAAAACAGTATTTCAAAATAAGAATGTTTTTCCCGTCACAGATGCGACATCTATATAATATGTATATAAAAACCTGTTCGGATGCGCAATGTCACACAATGTTGTGTGACAATTTCAAAGCAATCGGTGAAGAACTTTCGGAGATTAGCGATTTTGAACAGACGAACACCTATATTTATATTTATGTATACTAGCTGTACCCGACCACGCGTTGCTGTGGCTCAGCAGTGAATGTGCGTTGCTGAGCCACAGCAACCATCCCTTGTCTCCCAGTCCTCCCCACCATTCACCCCTCCCATATCCCCGATGTCCTTCCAACCACTCCTCACTCTTCTTGTCCCCTCGTCCACCCAACCATTCCCTACTTCCCTGTCCCATCGTCCTTCCCCCCCATTCCCCATTCCCAGTCCATTTGTCCTCCTCCACCATCCCCCACTCCACCGTCCCCTCGTCCTCCTAATAATTACCCACACCACTGTCCCCTCGTCCTCCCCACCATCCCCCACTCCCCTGTCCCCTTGTCCTCCACACCTTTCTCCTGTCACCTCGTCCCCACCATCCCCAATTCCCCCCCTCCCATCGTCCTCCCCACTATTACCCCCCCCCTCCCTCCCTTGTCCATCTGATGTTCCCATCAGAAAATTGGGAACATCAGTTGATATGATGTTCCCATCTCTGATATATAAGAAAAAACAGTTTACAGAACGAAATTAAAACACTGAAAAACTATACTCAAGAAACGAACGGTGTGGTAAACAACACAGCTCAATTCCAATGCAATGTCTAACGAAATAATTAAATCAAAATGAAAATATATCGAAATCAATGAAAATTCCTTTTATCAATGAAATCGGAAAATTGAAATATAATCGTAACATATTTAGTATAGTGTGTGTTGTTCTTGCGTGCAACAGATGGTACTGTTTCTTAACAAAATGTTTTTATTTGTCACAGGTGTGACATCTATACTTATACTTATGTATTGAATGGTATGGTAAACAACACAGCTCATTTTCAATGCCAT
This sequence comes from Procambarus clarkii, assembly GCF_040958095.1. Lineage (NCBI taxonomy): Eukaryota > Metazoa > Arthropoda > Malacostraca > Decapoda > Cambaridae > Procambarus > Procambarus clarkii. Next base: position 28,893,248 of record NC_091174.1, read on the forward strand.
GTTACACTAATAACTAAATCAAATTGAAAAACAATCAAAATACATGAAAATTTAATTTATGAATGCAATTGGAAATATTGAAATGGAATCGTAACATATTTAGTATAGCGTTTGTTGCTATTACATGCAACAGATGGTGCTGTTTTTCAAGAAAAGCATGTTTTTATCTGTCACAAGTTTGGCATCTATACTTATACTCACGAAATGAACAGTAAGGTAAACAACACAACTGAATTCCAATGCAATGTCACACAAAATTATTAAATCAAAATGAAAATAAATCAAAATTTATGAAAATTCAATTTATTAATGCAATCGGAAACACTGAAATGGAATCGTAACATATATAGTATTTTGTGTGTTTCTATTACTTGCAACAGGTGGCGTTGTTTTTTTTATAAAAAAACATGTTTTTACCTGTCACAGGTGTGGCATCTATATAGTTGGTATATAAAAACATGTGCATATTCAAATGGAACGTTGTGTCATAATTTCAAAGCAATCGATGAAGAACTTTTGGAGATTAAAGCATGTGTTGCTCTTTTGTCCAACAGTTTGTGCAGTTTAAAAAAAAATGTTTTTCCTGTCACAGCTGAGGCATGTATATAGTAGGTATATAAAAACACGCGCCTATGCGAATGCAACTTCGTATCAAAATTTCAAAGCTATCGGTAAGCAGGTTTCGAAGATTTCCCTCACATGAAAGACACATGAAATACACAGTTTAAAAAAAGGCATGTCTTTT
>NC_091174.1:28898992-28951492 GCF_040958095.1 Procambarus clarkii
CAAGAAGCACCTATTTTAGCTGTATGTGAGAAAAGCTGTTGGTCTGGACGGAATCTCACCATGGGTATTGAAAGAGTGTGCAGGAGAACTTTGCTTGCCTCTCTCCATAGTGTATAGTAGGTCACTGGAAACGGGAGACCTACCAGAAATATTGAAAGACTGCTAATGTAGTACCAATATACAAAAAGGGTGACAGACAAGAGGCACTGAACTACAGGCCAGTGTCCTTAACTTGAATACCATGCAAGGTGATGGAGAAGATTGTGAGAAAAAACCTAGTAACACATCTGGAGAGAAGAGACTTCGTGACAACCTATCAACATGGGTTCAGGGAGGGTAAATCTTGCCTTAGAGGCTTGATAGAATTCTACGATCAGGTGACAAAGATTAAACAAGAAAGAGAAGGATGGGCGGACTGCATTTTTATGGACTGTCGGAAAGCCTTTGACACAGTACCCCATAAAAGGTTGATGCATAAGCTGGAGAAACAGGCAGGAGTAACTGGTAGGGCGCTCCAGTGGATAAGGGAGTTCCTAAGCAATAGGAAGAAAAGAGTTACAGTGAGGGGTGAGACCTCAGAATGGCGTGAAGTCACCAGTGGAGTCCCACAGGGCTCTGTGCTTGGAACTATCCTGTTTCTGATATATGTAAATGGTCTCCCAGAGGGTATAGACTCATTCCTCTCAAAGTTTGCTGACGACGCCAAAATTACGAGAAGGATTAAGACAGAGGAGGACAGCTTGAGGCTTCAAGAAGACCTGGACAAGCTGCAGGAATTGTCGAACAAATGGCTGTTAGAGTTTAACCCAAGCAAATGTAATGTAATGAAGATAGGGGTAGGAAGCAGGAGACCAGATACAAGGTATCATTTGGGAGATGAGATACTTCAAGAGTCCGAGAGAGAGAAAGACCTGGGGGTTGATATCACGCCAGACCTGTCCACTGAAGCTCATATCAAGAGGATAACATCAGCAGCATATGCCAGGTTGGCTAACATAAGAACGGCCTTTAGAAACTTGTGTAAGGAATCTTTCAGAACATTATATACCACATATGTCAGACCAATCTTGGAGTATGAGGCTCCTGCATGGAATCCATATCTAGTCAAGCATAAGACTAAACTGGAAAAGGTTCAAAGGTTTGCCACCAGACTAATACCGGAGCTGAGAGGTATGAGCTACGAGGAGAGACTACGGGAATTAAACCTCACTTCGTTGGAAGACAGAAGAGTTAGGGGGGACAGGATCACCACATTCAAGATTCTCAAGGGAATCGACAGGGTTGATAAAGACAGGCTATTTAACACGAGGGGCACACACACTAGGGGACACAGGTGGAAACTGAGTGCCCAAATGAGCCACAGAGATATTAGAAAGAACTTTTTTAGTCAGAGTGGTTGACAAATGGAATGCATTAGGAAGTGATGTGGTGGAGGCTGACTCCATACACAGTTTCAAGTGTAGATATGATAGAGCCCAATAGGCTCAGGAACCTGAACACCTGATGATTGACGGTTGAGAGGCGGGACCAAAGAGTCAGAGCTCAACCCCCGCAAGCACAACTAGGTGAGTATACACACACACACACACACACACAAACAAACACACACACACACACACACACACACACACACACACACACACACACACACACACACACACACACACACACACACACACACACACACACACAGTTGAGGTCAGACAGCCGCGGAGGTCAGAAGGGTCTGGGAAGCTCTTGCGTTGCTAATGAATTGGGGGGAATAATCAGTGTATATGCGTATATGAGTGTATATGAGTGATTGAATAACTAGTAAGCTCACTCAAACCACAAGAAAATGAAGAAAAACAGTACAAACAGCACCACTGAAAATAAGTGTTGAGTACATCGTGGTATTGTGAAATTGTGGAGCCGAAATTGTGGAGCCGAAATTGTGGGGCCGGAGTGACCTCACCACTAGTGACCTCACCAGCTGTGATGCGGGACGCAGCGACCTCACATCTTGATCAGCCGCATGGAGTACTTTCTCGCCTGTTTGTGCTGCAGATTGTGCAAGGTATTGAGGAGCGCCTTTTTGGCTAGATTGTTACTGCAATGACAAGATCAGGAAGGGGTTCAAGGTCAATCACCAGCAGGGATGAGGAGGAGGACAGGCTTACAGACAAATTAATAGGGAAATTTGTAGAGAGAAGGAGCGATTGGATGGAGGATCTAATCCAAGGGATTAAAAGCGAGTTATTTCAGCAAATACAGGATGCGGTAGAGAGGCAGAAACAAGAACTTATGCTCTTTATTCAGGAAGAGATTAGGGAGGGAAGAGAGGACTGGGAGAAGGAATGTGCTCGGATCACAAACGAATTGGGAAGGATTAACAGCATGGCTAAGGACAGAGGATTAGTGGGGGATGGGTTAGTGACTGCGGTTGGGACGGAGAATCCCCAGGGGACAGGCTACCAGCGTGACAATGAATTACTGAGGAGACGGTCTATTATAATACATGGATTATTCGAATCTGGGGCACCAACAAGACAAGAGAGAATAGAGACGGAAAAATATGAATTGCATGAGATATTGAGGTGTATTGGAGCAGGAATGGCAGATCACGAGGTGGATATCAGCCGCCAGGTTGGACCTTACAATTGTACCAAGAATAGACCTGTTCTGGTGCAATTCTCCAATGAGGAGGCTGTGGAGTACACAATGAGGAACAAGCATTTACTCAGAGGAAGTGAAACCCATTACAATGTGTTTATAGAGAGGTTTATGACGAAAGATAAGCAAATAGCCCACAAGAATAGGTGGCATGCACGACACCGAACTAGCCTCTCAGGTAGTCTCACCTCCCAGGTCACATCCCAGGTCACCTCCCAGGCCACCTCCCAGGTTGCATCCTCCCCAACTCAGCCCTCCTATACTTCCCCCCTGCCTCAGCCCCCCAAAACCCCCCTGCTTCATCCCCCCAAAACCCCCCTGTCCCTTCCACATTTGCACCTCCCCAACAACTCCCCTGCCCCTGCTACATCACACCAGTCAACTACCCCAGTGGGTCAAGCCATGCCCTCCCCAAACCCACCTTCCCATCCCCCCTCCCCTACTACCCCTTCCTACTCCCCTGCCCCTTCTACCTCATTGCCTTCAATTCCATCTACTCCATAGTAGCTTCCACTGCACTCCTCTTACACTCACCCCCAAATCCCACCCAACACTCACCCCTTCTATGCACCTCCAGCCCACATTTAACCCCCGCACCTTGTGACCCCCTAACACCTTCCCTCATCTCCCTCTTCCCCTCTTCTACTCCAAAACCCCCACCTACCCCCAATTCCCCCCTAACTAATACACCCTCTCTTCCACTCCCAGCACCCATGCTCCATTCTCCTCTCAGCCTTCTGCCCTCAATATCCCTCTTCCCCCAAACCTCTCAACCTCTATCTGACTCTCAGCCTCACTCTATTTCTCAACCCCCAATGCTTTTCAGACCCCTAACTTTCAGACCCATTATGCCCTTCCTACCCCCCCTAGATGCCCAGACCCCATTCGCCTACCAGGCACTCCCAGGCATCACCCTTGCACCCCCCATTCACCCCCACTCACCCCCCAGACACCCCCCAGTTCCCCCCAGACCCACGGTGAAAGGGGGAACTCTGACACCCGAGTTTCCAAGAAGAGTCTCAAGGTTTGGTACACCAATGCTGATGGGGTAGCCAATAAAGCAGAAGAGATAAAAGAAAGAGTTAGTGAGGCAGACCCAGACATAGTGGCAATAGTGGAAACTAAAATAAATGGCATGATCTCGGATGCAATCTTTCCAGAGGGGTACCAGGTGATAAGAAAAGAAACGACACAGAGACAGGGAGGAGGACTGGCACTCATAATAAAGCGGAAATGGAAGTTTGATGAGCTGGAAAATCCGGGTACCAATGAAAGCACGAGCTTCATACATGGAACTCTGACAGTGGATGGGAAGAAGACTGTAATCTTGATACTCTACAATCCCCCACCAAACAGTAGAAGGTCCAGGCAAAAGTACGAAGACAGCAACAAGACATGTATAGATGAACTGCAGAGGACAGCAACTATAGCGCATAGAATGAGAGCAAAGCTGCTGGTCATGGGGGACCTAAATCACGGAGAGATAGATTGGGAAACGAGGAATCCCCATGGCGGGGAGGAGACCTGGGGAGCAAAGCTGGTAGACGTTATTGACAGGAATTTCCTAACACAGCATGTGAAGGAAGATACTAGGGAAAGAGGAGGGGATACGCCCAGCCTATTAGATCTCATTTTCACCCAGAATGTAGAAGACATCGAGCAGTTGGAACATGAAATACCACTAGGAGCCAGTGACCATTGTGTCCTAGTCTTTGACTACATGATGGAGCTTAAAATTGTGACCAAAGGACAAGAGGTCCGGGAAAGGAGACTTGATTACAGAAAAGGGGACTACAGAAGGATAAGGGACTACCTGGGAGAAGAGCAGTGGGAGGAAGAACTTAGAGGAAAAACAGTGCAAGGTATGATGAACCAAGTCATATTGAAATGCAAGGAGGCTGAAGAGAGATTTATTCCAACAATAAAGGAAAAAAGCAAAAGGGAATATAATAACCCATGGTTTAATAGACAGTGTCAGGATGCAAAGGTGAGAAGCAGGAGGGAGTGGAGGAAGTACAGAAGACAAAGGACAGAGGACAACAGGATTAGATGTAACAGAGCTAGGAATGATTACATTAACATAAGACGAGTGACGGAAAGAAATTATGAGAATGATATTGCAGTCAAAGCGAAAAAGCAACCTAAATTACTACATAGCCATATAAGAAGGAAGATGTCGGTAAATGACCAAGTGACAAGACTGAGGAAAACAGAAGGGGCATATACAGAGAGCGACAAGGAAATCTGCGAGCTACTGAATGCAAAATTCAGTAGTGTTCACTACCGAGCCTGAGCAGCTCCCATTGTTAGAAGCGATTACCCTAGATGAAAGACTATCAGATATAGAGGTGACAGCAGAGGAGGTAATGAAACAGTTGACAACACTGGATGTAAATAAAGCTGTTGGACCAGACAAAGTATCACCGTGGATACTTAAAGAGGCAGCGCAGGCTCTCAGCGTGCCTCTGGCAATGATCTTTAATGAGTCACTTATGTCGGGAGAATTGCCCAGTTGCTGGAAGGAGGCAAATGTCGTACCGATTTTCAAAAAAGGTGATAGGGAGGAGGCACTTAACTACAGACCCGTATCACTGACAAGCATCCCCTGCAAAATACTTGAAAGAATAATTAGGCTAAGACTTGTTGAGCACCTGGAGAGCATTGGGTTTGTAAACAAGCACCAACATGGGTTCTGGACAGGGAAATCATGCCTAACAAACCTTTTAGAATTCTATGATAAAGTAACAAGGATAAGGCAGGACAGAGAAGGCTGGGCAGACTGCATATTTCTTGACTGCCAAAAGGCCTTTGATACAGTACCGCACATGAGACTGCTATGCAAACTTGAGAGGCAGGCAGGAGTAAGCGGAAAGGCACTAGTATGGGTGAAGAACTACCTAACAGGAAGGAGCCAGAGGGTAATGGTAAGAGGCGAGAAGTTGGACTGGCGAACAGTAACAAGTGGAGTACCTCAAGGATCGGTGCTGGGACCAATCCTCTTTCTAATTTACGTAAATGATATGTTTACAGGAGTGGAATCATACATGCCAATGTTTGCAGATGACGCAAAATTAATGAGAAGAGTTGTGACAGACGAGGATTGTAGGATCCTTCAAGAGGACTTAAACAGGTTGCAGAGATGGTCAGGGAAATGGCTACTGGAGTTTAACACCAGTAAATGTAAAGTTATGGAAATGGGATCAGGTGATAGGAGACCAAAGGGACAGTACACAATGAAGGGGAACAGCCTACCTGTAACGATTCGAGAAAGAGACCTGCGAGTGGATGTGACACCTAATCTAACTCCTGAAGCACATATAAATAGGATAACGACAGCAGCGTACTCTACACTGGCGAAAATTAGAACTTCATTCAGAAACCTAAATGAGGAGGCTTTTAGGGCGCTTTACACTGCCTACGTGAGACCCGTCTAAGAGTATGCCGCGCCATCATGGAGCCCCACCTGAAGAAACACATAAAGAAACTAGAGAAGGTTCAGAGGTTTGCGACGAGGCTTGTTCCTGAGTTACGAGGGATGGGATATGAAGAGCGTCTGCAGGAACTGAACCTTACGACACTAGAGAAAAGAAGGGAGAGAGGAGATATGATTGGGACATATAAAATACTCAGAGGAATTGACAAAGCGGAAATTGATGAAATGTTCACACGTAATAATAACAGAACGAGGGGACATGGGTGGAAACTGGAAACTCAGATGAGTCACAGAGATGTTAGGAAATTTTCTTTTAGCGTGAGAGTAGTGGAAAAATGGAATGCACTTGGGGAACAGGTTGTGGAAGCAAATACTATTCATACTTTTAAAACTAGGTATGATAGGGAAATGGGACAGGAGTCACTGCTGTAAACAACCGATAGCTAGAAAGGCGGGATCCAAGAGTCAATGCTCGATCCTGCAGGCACAAATAGGTGAGTACACACACACACACACACACACACACACACACACACACACACACACACACACACACACACACACACACACACACACACACACACACACACACACACACACACACACACACACACACACACACACACACACACACACAGGAAACAGCACGTACCTGCTGTCTAACTCCCAGGTGCTCTTTTACTGCTAGGTGAACAAGACATCAGGGTGAAAGAAAATCTGCCCATATGTTTCCGTGTTCGCCCGGGATCGAACCCGGACCCTTAGGGATAAGAATCTCTAGCGTTGTATACTCAGCTGTCAGGCCCCTCCTGTGTGTGTGTGTGTGTGTGTGTGTGTGTGTGTGTGTGTGTGTGTGTGTGTGTGTGTGTGTGTGTGTGTGTGTGTGTGTGTGTGTGTGTATGTGTGTGTGTGTGTGTGTGTGTGTGTGTGTGTGTGTGTGTATGTGTGTGTGTGTGTGTGTGTGTGTGTGTATGTGTGTGTGTGTGTGTGTGTGTGTGTGTGTGTGTGTGTGTGTGTGTGTGTGTGTGTGTGTGTGTGTGTGTGTGTGTGTGTGTGTATGTGTGTGTGTGTATGTGTGTGTGTGTGTGTGTGTGTGTCTGTGTCTGTGTGTGTGTGTGTGTGTGTGTGTGTGTGTGTGTGTGTGTGTGTGTGTATGTGTGTGTGTGTGTGTGTATGTGTGTGTGTGTGTGTGTGTGTGTGTGTGTGTGTGTGTGTGTGTGTGTGTCTGTGTGTGTGTGTGTGTGTGTGCGTGTGCGTGGGTGTGTGTGTATTCACCTAGTTGTATTCACCTAGTTGTGCTTGCGGAGGTTGAGCTCTGCTCTTTCGACCCGCCTCTCTACTGTCAATCCACTGTCACTAACTACTTTTTTTTTCCACACCACACACACCCCAGGAAGCAGCCCGTGACAGCTGACTAACTCCCGGATACCTATTTACTGAGAATTAACAGGCGCATCAGGATGAAAGAAACTACCCATCGTTTCTTGCCGATGGGTAGTTTCACACAGCCACCGGCGCGCAAGCGTGTACTCACCTAGTTGTACTCACCTAGTTGTGTCTGCAGGATCGAGCATTGACTCTTGGATCCCACCTTTTGAGCATCGGTTGTTTACAGCAATGACTCCTGTCCCATTTCCCTATCATACCTGGTTTTAAAATTATGAATAGTATTTGCTTCCACAACCTGTTCCTGAAGTGCATTCCATTTCCCCACTACTCTCACGCTAAAAGAAAACTTCCTAACATCTCTGTGACTCATTGTTACTCATTGTGACTGAGTAACAATGAGTAACTCATTGTGACTGTGACTCTGTGACACACACACACACACACACACACGTGTGTGCGTGTGTGTGTGTGTGTGTGTTTACTAGCTGTGTTTACTAGCTGTGTTTACTAGCTGTGTTTACTAGCTGTGTTTACTAGTTGTGTTTTTGCGGGGGTTGAGCTTTTGCTCTTTCGGCCCGCCTCTCAACTGTCAATCAACTGTTTACTAACCACTTTTTTTTTTTTTTTTTTTTTTTTTTTTATTTCCCACCCCACACACACACACACCCCAGGAAGCAGCTCGTGACAGCTGACTAACTCCCAGGTACCTATTTACTGCTACGTAACAGGGGCACTTAGGGTGAAAGAAACTTAGCCCATTTGTTTCTGCCTCGTGCGGGAATCGAACCCGCGCCACAGAATTACGAGTCCTGCGCGCTATCCACCAGGCTACGAGGCCCCGAGGCCCCCCCCGAGGCCCCCCTATGTGTGTGTGTGTGTGTGTCTGTGTGTATGTGTGTGTACTCACCAATTTGTACTCAACTATTTGTATTTGCGGGGGATGAGCTCTGGCTCGTTGGTCCCGCCTCTCAACCGTCACTCAACAGGTGTACAGGTTCCTGAGCCTAAGTCGATGTAGAACTCTGTAGGATAAGGCAGGTCCTAGTCAACAACGCTTCCGGCTTCTCCAATGGTTTCATTTATGACATCATAAAAAGGTGGGTGAAGCACCATGAACCCTCTGAACAGTCAACTAACAAAACACTTGTACCTCGGAGTTCGAACAGCAACGCAAATTGCTGTTCCAGCCTTCCTGTCCTTCTTATCAGCATCCGACGACCTTGTGAAGGAAATTCTACCTGCCCACTTACATCAGCTGGCAGGTGTACATGATCCCAATTTTACACGCTGTGCCACAGAGTGGGCCTCTCGTGCAGGCCAATCACCTCAACCACCATCCCCAAAAGCCCACAAGCAATCCAGCTGGGATGGCCCCATTGTAGACCAAGTTGCTGCAGAGTGCCTGGGTGCTGCAACAACACAACACGACATTGCTCGCCTCACAGCAGTAGCAGCACCACATGCAGAGGATTTCCTGTTAGCAACCCCAATGTCGACAACTGGCACGCGTCTCACACCACACGCCCTCCGAATTGCTGTGGCCCTCCGCCGTGCTGCCCCAATCCTCACCAGATATAGGTGTATTTGCGTCGAGGTGGTGGCTAACAGGTACGGCCACCATGGCCTACTCTGCCAAAGCACAGGGGGATGGCACTCGAGGCACAGTGAAGTTAACGACATCATCAAGAGGAGCCTCACCACAGCTGGATGCCCAGCTGAAAGAGAGCCCCACTACCTAACGCCCCGTAACTCTGATGCTCTTATTGGTCGCCCGGATGGTATCACAGTGAACCCCTGGAAGAATGGCAAGCAGTTGGTATGGGACTACACGTGCGTATCAACCCTGGCTAACACCTACATTAACCTCAGTGTTGCACAACCAGGTGGCGCTGCAACCCACAGGGAAGCAGGCAAATCCCGTAAGTATAGAGAACTGGATCACCACTACAATTTTGTCCCCATTGTTTCTGAGACACTCGGCGCCTGGGGTAAAAGTGCTACCAGTTTTTTGAAGGAACTGGGTTCTAGGCTCATTGAAACAACAAGGGACCCAAGAGCTGCAAGCTTCCTTTTCCAGCGCCTCAGTGTGGCGATACAGAGGGGAATTGCTCACTGCATCCAGGGTTCCTGCCCGCCATCTGAGGAGCTGGAGGAACTCGACAACCTATGATAACCATCTTTGTAACCCATATGTAACTCCTTTTTTGTAACAAAGTTCAAATAAAGTAAATATATATGTGTACATACAAAAGAATGGGGGTGGTAGGAGAAGATAATATTAGTGTTCAGTGAGAAACCACAAGGTCTCCTCTGAATACTTTTTATTTTCTTCTCCGAGGCTATGGGTCCCCACATTGGCACCAGAGGTGGTACCCTCACAAACTTTATATATATATATATATATATATATATATATATATATATATATATATATATATATATATATATATATATATATATATGAATATAGACCAAGCCTAGAACCTAAGCTACTATATCCTTTTAACATGTATTTATCATCTGAAAATTACTTGAACTTGATCTTGATGAACTAGTTACCTCTCCCCGTCGTGACATTTCTCCTCTTACTGTGACTCTTTGCCTCCTTCCCGAGGGGCTCTCGATCCTTCGTCCATCTTTGTCCTTTTCTCCACACACCAGCTTGCTGCTCCAGCTAGTGCAGGAGTGGCGTGTGAGTAGCAGTACTCAGCGCTCTCTCTCTATCCTGGAGAATGCTGCTCGCTGATCCCTCTTTTGTTTATTTAATTATATTTTGTCTTATAACTTGAATAAGCTTAAAAAGCATGATTCGCCCTTTTGCTGTCTCCTTATTGATGCGTGTAGTCAAAATTCTAATGTTCTGTTGACGTATTATAACTTAAGAATCTCCTAATCAGTCTTTGTAATATCTTACAGTTGACAATTGTTACTGATACTTCCACCCACTGTAACCAGTGGGTGGATACACTCACTTCATTTACTAGCCAGGGAATTGATTCACTCACCTCCACCCATTAACCAAGGAATGGGTGCTCTCTCCTCCACCCACTAACTTAGGAATGGGTGCTCTCTCCTCCACCCACTAACTAAGGATGGGTGCTCTCTCCTCCTCCCAATAACTAAGGAATGGGTGCTCTCTCCTCCACCCACTAACTAAGGAATGGGTGCTCTCTCCTCCACCCACTAACTAAGGATGGGTGCTCTCTCCTCCTCCCAATAACTAAGGAATGGGTGCTCTCTCCTCCACCCACTAACCAGGGAATTGATACACTCACCTCCACCCAATATCCAGGGAATGGGTGCACTCACTCCTCTTACGCTGAGGGTGTACTGAACAGAATCTCTGGCGATTAACGGTGGGATTCAGAGGTGGGATTATGAAGGTAATCGCCGGCCGCCGAGGGATTTCCCAGGATCACGTGGTAATTAACTAAGGTTCTCAGATCGTTGGGTAATGAGTACGTTTTATGAAGAGTACGGTCAGCTAGGCTTATGCCCCCTCCATCCCACAACAGCCTCTAGTGATGCTCTTCTGCTTCTCTTGGTCAACTCTGTTCTTTCCACCCCCCTTACCCTTCACTCCCAGCGACCATTTCCCAAGTCTCCCAGCACCCTCTTATACCCCCAACACCCCTCTCTTAAACTCCCGGCACCCCTCTCTTATACCCCCAGCACCGCTCTCTTATACCCCCAGTACCCCTCTCTTATACCCCCAGCACCGCTCTCTTATACCCCCAGCACCCTTCTCCTATACCCCCAGCACCCTTCTCTTGTATTCCCAGGACCCCCTCTACAGCTCCTCTCTCTTATACACCCAGCACCACTCTATTATACATCCAGAACCCGTCTGTTATACCCATTGTTGTTGTTGTTGTTGTATTAGATTTAGCTTCTCAGAACGAAATGTCCACGTAGCACGGGCTATGGTGAACCCGTAATTGAGTTCGGTTATTCGCGATAATCTTGTTACTCTGATATTTGGGTCAAAGTTTTAAATGGAGGTGGGCTTTCCTTCTTTTTCCCTGTTTCTTTCTCGTTTTTGTTTTAGGCGTGTTTTAATAAAAAATTTTGGTGGCGGATGTAGGTGCAGAATGTTCACTAGTGAGTCCCATTCTTTAACGGCTTTTCTAATCATTGTAGTCGCTGTGGAATGTGCATCTAATGCAGCTGTTGTTGTTGGATTAATGTTGAGTTTGATGCTCAGGGCTTCAGTAGCTTCACATTCCAGTAAGTAATGCAATAGTGGCGCCTCTGCTTCAGTTCCACAGATGTGACACTTTTTAACTATTGGGTTTATTACCTTCCGACAGCACTTGTAACCGACGTTGAGTCTGTGTATGGCTACAGCAATGTCTCTGGATATCTTTTTGTCAGATTTGAAAAAGTAGTACCCCAGTGGCTTGTTCGTACCCTATCGCAGTGGATCTTTCTTCCGCTACTTTGGCTCTGTGGCGACTTTTGATAGTTTAGAGTATTTTATTCTTGATTTGCTCCTTAAACTGTGAAAAACTTGGAGGTATTTGAACCTGTACCACAGGTAGAGCAGTGGCAGTTTTTGCTAGTAAGTCTGCCTTTTCATTATCATCTATGCCAATGTGACTTGATATTCAATTTAGCGTGACTGACAGCCCTAGATTATGGGCTTCGTTTCCTATATGTTGGATTTCTGAGGAGTTGTATATCTCTATGTTGACTGGATAACAATGCCTGGAGCGAAGATTTAGAGTCGGTATGAATGATGACATCATGTAAAGTATTCTCAATTGTATAGTTTATTGCCTCCTTCAAGGCACATAATTCTGTTTGCAATGTTGAGCACCCACTATTCATGCTCCAGTAAGCTTCATGGTTGTTAGTGTAAACTGCTGTCCCAGCAGAACCTCTTTCTTGATCAACTGATCCGTCTGTGAAGATGTGAGACGCTGTAGGTCTTGAGATGGTTTCTATTTATGGTTCTATGACAGCTTTGAGTCTCTGCAAATCACATGCTGATGTTTTAACTGGTAGTCCTTCAATGATTATCTTTAAACTCGATTGTTCCCACGGAGGAGGCTGCCGCAAGTGTTGATATGGTCTATCTTCCCCTTTGTTTTAATGGTCCATTTCAAGTCCACTTTCTCTAGAATCTTTACTAGATTATCCGTCTATGCACTTGTTCTATATTGAAGGTTTCTCTGAAGCCTCTTATACCCCCAGCACCCCCGTCTCTTATACCCCCAGCACCCCTCTCTTATACCCCAGCACCCCTCTCTTATACCCCAGCACCCCTCTCTTATACCCCAGCACCCCTCTTTTTCTCCTAACACCTCTCTCCTAGAACCCAGCACTCTTCCCCCCCCCCCGGGGCTCCCAGCACGTCTGGTTAATACTCCCAGCAGCCCATCCCCCGGACTCCCAGTTCCTCTCACCTATGCCTCCAGTACCCTCTCCATTCATTCGCAGCACCCCTCCTATGTTCCTAGCACACCTCCTGTGTTCCTAGCACCCCTCCTGTGTTCCTAGCACACCTCCTATGTTCCTAGCACACCTCCTGTGCTCCTAGCACCCTCCTGTGTTCCTAGCACCCTCCTATGTTCCTAGCACACCTCCTGTGCTCCTAGCACACCTCCTGTGCTCCTAGCACCCTCCTGTGTTCCTAGCACCCTCCTGTGTTCCTAGCACCCCTCCTGTGCTCCTAGCACACCTCCTGTGCTCCTAGCACCCTCCTGTGTTCCTAGCACACCTCCTGTGCTCCTAGCACCCCTCCTGTGTTCCTAGCACCCCTCCTGTGCTCCTAGCACACCTCCTGTGTTCCTAGCACACCTCCTGTGCTCCTAGCACACCTCCTGTGCTCCTAGCACCCTCCTGTGTTCCTAGCACCCCTCCTGTGCTCCTAGCACACCTCCTGTGCTCCTAGCACCCTCCTGTGTTCCTAGCACACCTCCCGTGCTCCTAGCACCCTCCTATGTTCCCAGCACACCTCCTGTGCTCCTAGCACCCTCCTGTGCTCCTAGCACCCCTCCTGTGTTCCTAGCACACCTCCTGTGCTCCTAGCACCCTCCTGTGTTCCTAGCACACCTCCTGTGTTCCTAGCACCCTCCTGTGTTCCTAGTACACCTCCTGTGCTCCTAGCACACCTCCTGTGCTCCTAGCACCCTCCTGTGTTCCTAGCACACCTCCTGTGCTCCTAGCACCCTCCTGTGTTCCTAGCACACCTTCTGTGCTCCTAGCACACCTCCTGTGCTCCTAGCACCCTCCTGTGTTCCTAGCACACCTCCTGTGCTCCTAGCACACCTCCTGTGCTCCTAGCACCCTCCTGTGTTCCTAGCACACCTCCTGTGCTCCTAGCACACCTCCTGTGTTCCTAGCACCCCTCCTGTGCTCCTAGCACACCTCCTGTGCTCCTAGCACCCTCCTGTGTTTCCAGCACACCTCCTGTGCTCCTAGCACACCTCCTGTGCTCCTAGCACCCTCCTGTGTTCCCAGCACACCTCCTGTGCTCCTAGCACCCCTCCTGTGCTCCTAGCACACCTCCTGTGTTCCTAGCACACCTCCTGTGCTCCTAGCACCCTCCTGTGTTCCCAGCACACCTCCTGTGCTCCTAGCACCCCTCCTGTGCTCCTAGCACACCTCCTGTGTTCCTAGCACACCTCCTGTGCTCCTAGCACACCTCCTGTGTTCCTAACACCCCTCCTGTGCTGCTAGCACACCTCCTATGTTCCCAGCACACCTCCTGTGCTCCTAGCACACCTCTTGTGCTCCTAGCACCCCTCCTATGTTCCTAGCACACCTCCTGTGCTCCTAACACCCCTCCTGTGCTCCTAAGACCCTTCCTGTGCTCCTAGCACCCCTACTATGTTCCTAGCACACCTCCTATGTTCCTAGCACACCTCCTGTGCTCCTAGCATCCCTCCTATGTTCCTACCACACCTCCTGTGCTCCTAACACCTCTCCTGTGCGCCTAGCACCCCTTCTATTCTCCTAAGTCCTTTGTTAAGCTCCTAGCACAGTTCCCCAGATCGCGACGTATCGAGATCCATGTCACTCAACAAAGTCCGGACTCGTAGCTTTTCAGTGAATTCTGCAAAGCTTGGAGAGCACAGCGTATCATCCTCCCACCACAAGGTCTAGGTCAACAGTGACACGTCTTAGGTCAGCGAAAGGTCTCGGAGCTTATTCTCGTCGGGCACGTGACCATAAGTCACCTGATGATTGGTTCGTTCATGCAACCTGTAGCTAATCACGTTCTCCTTCTTCATCCTGGTCTCTTGGTCCCTGCCTTGCCTCTCAACACGTGAAAAAGTAAGTGCATTAACACTTCCATCCGCGATGTGGAAATCTTAAGGCTTCTAAAAACTGAATTTTCTCCTAAACGGTGCAAATTCCACACTTCCTGCTTGACCTGAAATGATCATTAGATCACCAGAATGTACATAGACACGAGGAAAGGACTCTGGGACCAGATTCACGAAGAAGTTACGCAAGCACTTTCGAACCTGTTCAGCTTTTCTAAATCTTTGGCGGCTTTGTTTACAATTATTAAACCAGTTAAGAAGCTCTGAAGCACCAGGAGGCTGTTTATAACAATAGCAACGGTTGATTGGAAAGTTTTAATGCTTGCAAACTGATTAATAAATGTAACCAAAGCCGTCAAAGATTGAGGAAAGACGTACACGTTCGTAAATACTTTCGTAACTACTTTGTGAATGTGGCCCCTGAACCCGGGTAAGATACTAAACGAGAGAGCAATCATAACAATGTCCTTATACATGATCTGATTATAATTGCATTTCATTCTATGAAACGCATATTAATCTCATTTAGTGTTAAATAGTTAATAATCAACTGTTCTATATGTAAGAGAACATATATCCAATCCAGACTATGTGGGACAGACGGAAATATATGCATTGTATGTATATTGGTTAGATGAACAAATCCACAAGAGCCGTGACGAGGATTCGATCCTACGTCCCAGAGCATCCCAGACCCTGCCTTAATCGACTAAGCTACAACATGGTATAAGAATTGCAACCAGAAATTCTACTGATATGTTCATTGTTCGAATCCTCGTCACGGCCCTTGTGGATTTATTCATTTGATGCATCATGCTATTTTGATTTCTGTGTGTATATTGGTTAGCATTGTATAATCACTCCCACCTTATGTGGTCTAATGCTCAATAACTCACTATGTACCGTCGCAGCTCTCTAACTCTGTCTATGTATTGCACACGAAAATTAATTGTTTGCATTGAAAAAGCTCTTGAGTCACCTGTGGTTGAGTGCTCAATAACTCATTGCATGAAGTTTAAAAGAACTCTTACTCTGTCTATAACACACTGTCTATGTAACCTACCTTCGTCCGAGTTGTTAACAGGTGGAATGCATTAGGCAGTGATGTGGTAGAGGCAGCCACCATACACAGTTTCAAATGAGATATGATAGATATGATAGAGCCCAGTAGGCTCAGGAATCTGTATACCAGTTGATTGACAGTTGAGAGGCAGGACCAACGAATCAAAGCTCAAGCCCCGCAAACACAGCTAGGTGAGTACCACTAGGTGAGTACACACTCAAAAAAGCATTGTGAAGGCACTGCAATCATCTTCTGTGGTGGAGTGCTCAGTAACTCACTGCACTACTTGATGTGTGCCGGATCTCTAACCCTGTCTACGGAGGACAGAAGAAAGTGTCTATTGGCCGGTTAGCACTGAATATGTGTGTTGCTGCTTCTGTGGCAGAAAATAAATACACAAGAAGCCTCCCTCAGACTCCCAGCACCCCTCCTCTTGTCTCCCAGGAATAATCCCCAAAATCCCAGCAACACTTCAACAGACTCCCAGCACACCTTACCTCAGTTTCAGTTTCAGCACCATTTCCTAAGACTGACACTCAGAGCACACCCCCAGCGTCCCAGCACTCCACCATCACCTTCCCAGTATCGCTCTCCTAGGCTCCAGGGATCCCTACTCCGAGCTTTCCAAACTCTCAGCACATTCTTCCCTACACACATCCAGTATCATCCCAGCACCATCCCTTCCCTTGCTCCTCAGGAGAAGACCTTATCCCCCAGCCTCCCAGCATCCCTCCTGAGACCACTAGCCCCTTTGCCAAACACAACGCCCCCCCCCCTCCCTCAGTCTCCCAGAATCCCTCCCCCAGACACTCTCCCTCCTTGTTGGTCGAGCTTAATTGTCAGTCTAACGGGTTGTGTGTGGACATGCAAGAGACGTAGACGTTGCAGTGTGTCAAGAGCTCATGAGGGCTCACCGTGGGCCGGATAAGGCCGCACAGATCCCAGCATCTTCACCACGGCCGAGGGATGAAGGTTCTTTCAAGAAAAAAATAAACTTAAAATCAGTGGTTAAATTTAAGATTAATTTATATTAATTTCACGTTCGAAAAATAAGTATATTGACGCAACGATTTAAGAGATCATAAATTCCTGACCACCATATAGGGGATAATAACATTTCATTCACCGGGACACTAAGAGGCTCGAACGCCGACCAGATTGATACACGACAGACCTGTACCTGCTGAGCCACCACCACCCCGTAAGAAGAAGTTTTCCAAAAGCACCAAACTGCTGCCCAACTGGAACTTTAGGCCTTCCCTGGGGTGCCATTTTGGTATGTAGGCGTTAGGTCATCCACGTCCCGGTCGAGTAAACTGTTACTTCCATACTGTGGAAAAAAAGATTTCATTCCCCTGGACACTCGCAGCCTCGAACCGCCGACCACAATGACTACATTGACAATAATTATTCAACATTATTACAATAGCATGTTGCAGTCTGTGTGAATAAGCGAATGAATGAGTGTGCATTAACAAAAAAATGAGCTAGAGAATTATTGCAGCCAAATATAATGTCCAGTGTTTGGCCTTCATCAACAGGAGCAGCGTCTGTGTAAGCAGCACCCCCTCGCTTGTACACATTAAGGCATCATTTTACAGTCATTAAGCTGGAGTGACGACCATGCTGCCTCCCCCCCCAGCATGTCGTAACGCACTGTTCTCCTCCACCCCCTTCCTGGCATGTTCCCTCTCCTCCCAGGGCAGGTAGCCTCGGCCCCCAGGGCAGGTAGCCTCGGCCCCCAGGGCAGGTAGCCTCAGCCCCAGGATAGGTAGCCTCAGCCCCCAGGATAGGTAACCTCGGCCCCCAGGGCAGGTAGCCTCGACCCCCAGGGCAGGTAGCCTCGGCCCCCAGGGCAGGTAGCCTCAGCCCCAGGATAGGTAGCCTCAGCCCCCAGGATAGGTAACCTCGGCCCCCAGGGCAGGTAGCCTCGGCCCCCAGGGCAGGTAGCCTCGGCCCCCAGGGCAGGTATCCTCGGTCTCAAGGGCAGGTAGCCTCGGCCCCCAGGGCAGGTAGCCTAGGCCCCCAGGGCAGGTAACCTCGGCCCCCAGGGCACGTTGTCTCGGCCCCCAGGGCAGGTAGCCTCGGCCCCCAGGATAGGTAGCCTCGACCCCCAGGGCAGGTAGCCTCGGCCCCCAGGGCAGGTAGCCTCGGCCCCCAGGGCAGGTAGCCTCGGCCCCCAGGGCAGGTAGCCTCGGCCCCCAGGACAGGTAGCCTCGGCCCCCAGGGCAGGTAGCCTCGGTCTCAAGGACAGGTAGCCTCGACCCCCAGGACATGTAGCCTCGGCCCCCAGGGCAGGTAGCCTCGGCCCCCAGGGCAGGTAGCCTCGGTCTCAAGGACAAGTAGCCTCGGCCCCCAGGGCAGGTAGCCTCGGCCCCCAGGGCAGGCTGTCTCTCCTCCCAGGGCAGGCTGTCTCTCCTCCCAGGGCAGGCTGTCTCTCCTCCCAGGGCAGGCTGTCTCTCCTCCCAGGGCAGGCTGTCTCTCCTCCCAGGGCAGGCTGTCTCTCCTCCCAGGGCACGCTGCCTCTCCTCCCAGGGCAGGTAGCCTCGGCCCCCAGGGCAGGTAGCCTCGACCCCCAGGGCAGGTAGCCTCGGCCCCCAGGACAGGTAACCTCGGCCCCCAGGACAGGTAGCCTCGGCCCCCAGGACAGGTAGCCTCGGCCCCCAGGACAGGTAGCCTCGGCCCCCAGGACAGGTAGCCTCGACCCCCAGGACAGGTAGCCTCGGCCCCCAGGACAGGTAGCCTCGGCCCCCAGGACAGGTAGCCTCGGCCCCCAGGACAGGTAACCTCGGCCCCCAGGACTGGTAGCCTCGGCCCCCAGGACTGGTAACCTCGGCCCCAGGACAGGTAGCCTCGGCCCCCAGGACTGGTAACCTCGGCCCCCAGGACAGGTAGCCTCGGCCCCCAGGACAGGTAGCCTCGGCCCCCAGGACTGGTAGCCTCGGCCCCCAGGACAGGTAGCCTCGGCCCCCAGGACAGGTAACCTCGGCCCCCAGGACAGGTAGCCTCGGCCCCCAGGACTGGTAACCTCGGCCCCCAGGGCAGGTAGCCTCAGCCCCCAGGATAGGTAACCTCGGCCCCCAGGGCAGGTAGCCTCGACCCCCAGGACAGGTAGCCTCAGCCCCCAGGGCAGGTAGCCTCGGCCCCCAGGGCAGGTAGCCTCGGCCCCCAGGGCAGGTAGCCTCAGCCCCCAGGGCAGGTAGCCTCGGCCCCCAGGACAGGTAGCCTCGGCCCCCAGGACAGGTAGCCTCGGCCCCCAGGACAGGTAGCCTCGGCCCCCAGGACAGGTAGCCTCGGCCCCCAGGACAGGTAGCCTCGGCCCCCAGGGCAGGTAGCCTCGGCCCCCAGGACAGGTAGCCTCGGCCCCCAGGACAGGTAGCCTCGGCCCCCAGGACAGGTAGCCTCGGCCCCCAGGACAGGTAGCCTCGGCCCCCAGGACAGGTAGCCTCGGTCCCCAGGACAGGTAGCCTCGGCCCCCAGGACAGGTAGTCTCGGCCCCCAGGACAGGTAGCCTCGGCCCCCAGGGCAGGTAGCCTTGGCCCCCAGGACAGGTAGCCTCGGCCCCCAGGACAGGTAGCCTCGGCCCCCAGGACAGGTAGCCTCGGCCCCCAGGACAGGTAGCCTCGGCCCCCAGGACAGGTAGCCTCGGCCCCCAGGACAGGTAGCCTCGGCCCCCAGGACAGGTAGCCTCGGCCCCCAGGACAGGTAGCCTCGGCCCCCAGGACAGGTAGCCTCGGCCCCCAGGACAGGTAGCCTCGGCCCCAGGACAGGTAGCCTCGGCCCCCAGGACAGGTAGCCTCGGCCCCCAGGACAGGTAGCCTCGGCCCCCAGGACAGGTAGCCTCGGCCCCAGGACAGGTAGCCTCGGCCCCCAGGACAGGTAGCCTCGGCCCCCAGGACAGGTAGCCTCGGCCCCCAGGACAGGTAGCCTCGGCCCCCAGGATAGGTAGCCTCGGCCCCCAGGACAGGTAGCCTCGGCCCCCTGGAAAGGTAGCCTTGGCCCCCAGGACAGGTAGCCTCGGCCCCCAGGACAGGTAGCCTCGGCCCCCAGGACAGGTAGCCTCGGCCTCCAGGACAGGTAGCCTCGGCCCCCAGGGCAGGTAGCCTCGGCCCCCAGGACAGGTAGCCTCGGCCCCCAGGACAGGTAGCCTCGCCCCCATGACAGGTAGCCTCGGCCCCAGGACAGGTAGCCTCGGCCCCCAGGACAGGTAGCCTCGGCCCCCAGGACAGGTAGCCTCGGCCCCCAGGATAGGTAGCCTCGGCCCCCAGGACAGGTAGCCTCGGCCCCCTGGACAGGTAGCCTTGGCCCCCAGGATAGGTAGCCTCGGCCCCCAGGACAGGTAGCCTCGGCCCCCAGGACAGGTAGCCTCGGCCCCCAGGACAGGTAGCCTCGGCCCCCAGGATAGGTAGCCTCGGCCCCCAGGACAGGTAGCCTCGGCCCCCTGGACAGGTAGCCTTGGCCCCCAGGACAGGTAGCCTCGGCCCCCAGGACAGGTAGCCTCGGCCCCCAGGACAGGTAGCCTCGGCCTCCAGGACAGGTAGCCTCGGCCCCCAGGGCAGGTAGCCTCGGCCCCCAGGACAGGTAGCCTCGGCCCCCAGGACAGGTAGCCTCGCCCCCAGGACAGGTAGCCTCGGCCCCAGGACAGGTAGCCTCGGCCCCCAGGACAGGTAGCCTCGGCCCCCAGGACAGGTAGCCTCGGCCCCCAGGACAGGTAGCCTCGGCCCCAGGACAGGTAGCCTCGGCCCCCAGGACAGGTAGCCTCGGCCCCCAGGACAGGTAGCCTCGGCCCCCAGGACAGGTAGCCTCGACCCCTAGGACAGGTAGCCTCGGCCCCCAGGACTGGTAACCTCGGCCCCCAGGGCAGGTAGCCTCGACCCCCAGGACAGGTAGCCTCAGCCCCCAGGGCAGGTAGCCTCGGCCCCCAGGGCAGGTAGCCTCGGCCCCCAGGGCAGGTAGCCTCAGCCCCCAGGGCAGGTAGCCTCGGCCCCCAGGACAGGTAGCCTCGGCCCCCAGGACAGGTAGCCTCGGCCCCCAGGACAGGTAGCCTCGGCCCCCAGGACAGGTAGCCTCGGCCCCCAGGACAGGTAGCCTCGGCCCCCAGGACAGGTAGCCTCGGCCCCCAGGACAGGTAGCCTCGGCCCCCAGGACTGGTAGCCTCGGCCCCCAGGACTGGTAACCTCGGCCCCCAGGACAGGTAGCCTCGGCCCCCAGGACAGGTAGCCTCGGACCCCAGGACAGGTAGCCTCGGCCCCCAGGACAGGTAGCCTCGGCCCCCAGGACTGGTAACCTCGGCCCCCCTCCCCCTGTACTATCGCTTACATTTTGTAATAAAGTTATTTCTGGCCTCAGCGGCACGCACACCTTTGACTTGAAAAATGGCCGCGTGTATAGAATTCATGAGCGTGAAAATGTATGCTTGCCATTCTCAGAATTTTTTGGCGCGTGCATACAATATGAATGATGGTGGATTACGTGCCTGCACATACATACTAATGATTCAAATATATGTGTGTGTGTATATATATATATATATATATATATATATATATATATATATATATATATATATATATATATATATATATATATATATATATATATAAATGGAAATTTTCGTTTGTTAAAAATAGCTAATCTCCGAAAGTTCCTCACCGATTGCTTTGAAATTTTCACACAACGTTCCATTCGCATCTGAGCGGGTTTTTATATAATACTGTATAGATGTCACGTCTGTGACGGGAAATAATATGCTTCTTTTGAAAAACTGTGTTTTTCCTTGTGTTTTTCATGCCAGGAAAGTCTTCGAAACCACTTTACCGATTTCTTTGAAATTTTGACACAACGTTGCATTAGGATAATCGAGTGTTTTTATATACCTACTATATACATGCCTCAGCTGTAACACGAAAAAACATGCTTTGTTTGAAAAACAGCGCCATCTGTTGCACATATTAGCAATACGTTATACTACATATGTTATGATTGCATTTCAATGTCTCCGATTTCATTCATAAAGTTAATTTTCAAATTATTTGGAGATATTTTCATTTTGATATAATTATTTTGTGTGACATTGTGTTGGAATTGAGCTGTGTTGTTTACCATACCGTTCATTTCATAAGTAAAAGTATAGATGATACACCTATGCTAGGTAAACACATTCTTTTTTAAGAAACAGCACCATGTGTTGCACGTAGGAGCACAACACGCTGTACTAAATATGTTATGATTCCATTTCAATGTTTCCGATTTCATTGATAAATTTAATTTTCATAGATTTCGATTTCTCTTCCTTTTGATTTATTTAATTTGTGTGAAATTACATTGGAATTGAGCTGTGTTGTTTACCATACCGTTCATTTCGTGAGTATAGTTTAATTTGTTATTTTTTCATTGATTTTAATTTGGTTTTTAACTGTTTTTCTTATATATAAGTGATGGGAACATCAGATCATTTGATGTTCCCAATTTTCTGATGGGAACATTAGATCATTTGGGAATACATCGGACGAGGGAGTGGGGAATGGTGGGGAGGACGAAGAGAATAGGAGGGGAGGATGGTGGGAAGAACGAGGGGACAGAGGAGTTGGGGATGGTGGGGTCGAGGAGACAGGGGATTGGAGAATGGTGGGGAAGACGAGGGGATGGGGAAAGGGGGAAAAGGGAGATAGATCGAGGGGACAGGGGAGTGGGAGAATGTAGGGAGGACGAGGGGACCGGAGTTGAAAACGGTTAGGAGGACGAGAACACGGCAGAGTGGGGAGGACAAA
Organism: Procambarus clarkii; assembly: GCF_040958095.1. Classification (NCBI taxonomy): domain Eukaryota; kingdom Metazoa; phylum Arthropoda; class Malacostraca; order Decapoda; family Cambaridae; genus Procambarus; species Procambarus clarkii. Next base: position 28,921,574 of record NC_091174.1, read on the forward strand.
CGGATGGGGGAGAGAGGGATTGGTGGGATGGACGAGGGGACATGGGATTGTTGAATGGATGGGAGGATTAGGTGACGAGGGAGAGGGGAATGGGGGGGTATATATATAACTGAAAATTTACACCCCAGAAGTGACTTGAACCCATACTGCCAGAAGCAATGTATCTGATGTACAGGATACCTTAACCACTTGACCAACACGACCGGACAAAAGAGGATGGTAGCCGAGGTTAATTCCCCATCCCCCCGCAGGCACTCTGTTGGTAATCTTGGGCATGGTATTTTATCAAATCACCTCATTCTTTGGGGCACACGCGAGGAACACAAATGTGAACAAGCCTGAACAGTCTCCAGGCATATATGAAACTGAAAACTCACACCCCAGAAGTGACTCGAACCCATATTGCCAGAAGCAATGCATCTGATGTACAGGATCCCTTAACCACTCGACCAACACGACCAGACAAAAGACGATGGTCGCCGAGGCTTATTCCCCATCCCCACACGTGAGGAACACAAATTCGCATTTGTGTTCCCTCGCGTGTGCCCCAAAGAATGAGGTGATTTGATAAAATACAATGCCTAGGATTACCAACAGAGTTCAGGTGGGGGGATGGAGAATTAGCCTCGGCTACCATCCTCTTTTGTCCGGTCGTGTTGGTCGAGTCAAAAAAGTTTGTTTTCCTCATCCAAAACTGTTGCAACATATCACCTCACCCAAGTGCGAGTATATAAGACCGATAAGCTGTTTAGTGTTAGCATAACTAAAACTCCGTTTAGTGTTTTCAGGTTACAGTTGTATGTGTAAACTAAAGTCTTTGAAAATGTGATAAGTTTTTACGAAACACGTTCAAGCGTCGCGTCAGACTAGAAGTAAAAATTAATTTTGGAGATTCGTTTTCAATTACCATCGACAGTAAAAAGAAACATAAGAAATATTGAGAAAATTCGTGTTAGAATTATTAATCATACTTTTTCAGTCATATTGAACAACATATGTTTACAAGAAAGACTGCTACCAAAATATACTAATATATACTCCTTTTCTGCTTAGTCATCAAACAAGTCACAGAGGTCCTGTCCAGCGAGCTTAACATCTGGTTCTTGGATGACGGTACCCTAGCTGGTTCCCAAGACTCCTTCCTGGATGACATCAGAAAAATCCAGGATCAAGGTGCAGTTTTAGGCCTCACCCTGAACCCTTCTAAATGTGAAATAATATGTTCCAACCAGGGCATCGTAGAGAGAATAGAGGGTCGTCTGCCAAATATCCATAAAACTAAACCTGAAGACAGCACACTCCTAGGAGCTCCCCTGGGGTTGAAAGCCATCGAAGAGGTCGTTGATAAGAAAATCGCCGACCTTAAGAGGATGGATGGGAGGATTGAGGATATTGATGCTCATGATGCACTCTACCTTATCACCAAATGTCTGTCCCTCCCCAGGTTAACCTACTTTCTGAGGTGTTCACCATCTTACAGTAGCCAAAAACTAGCTGAGTATAGCCGGTTACTGAAATCAATGCTAGAAAAAGCCCTTAACCTCTCTCTTGAAGACCTACAGTGGAAACAAGCCTCTCTTTCCGTAAGACTTGGGGGCTTCGGAGTTCGAACAGCAACGCAAATCGCTGTTCCAGCCTTCCTGTCCTCCTCATCGGCATCCGACGACCTTGTGAAGGAAATTCTACCTGCCCACTTACATCAGCTGGCAGGTGTACATGATCCCAATTTTACACGCTGTGCCACAGAGTGGGCCTCTCGTGCAGGCCCATCACCTCAACCACCATCCCCGAAAGCCCACAAGCAATCCAGCTGGGATGGCCCCATTGTAGACCAAGTTGCTGCAGAGTGCCTGGGTGCTGCAACAACACAACACGACATTGCTCGCCTCACAGCAGTAGCAGCACCACATGCAGGGGATTTCCTGTTAGCAACCCCAATGTCGGCAACTGGCACGCGTCTCACACCACACGCCCTCCGAATTGCTGTGGCCCTCCGCCTTGCTGCCCCAATCCACACCAGATATAGGTGTATTTGCGGCGAGGTGGTGGCTGACAGGTACGGCCACCATGGCCTACTCTGCCAAAGCACAGGGGTGCAAAAGTCACTACAATTTTGTCCTCATTACTTCTGAGACACTCGGCGCCTGAGGTAAAAGTCCTACCAGTTTTTTTAAGGAAATGGGTTCTAAGTTCATTGAAACAACAAGGGACTCTAGAGCTGCCAGCTTTCTTTTCCAGCGCCTCAGCGTGGCGATACAGAGGGGAAATGCGCACTGCATTCAGGGTTCCTGCCCGCCATCTGAGGAGCTGGAGGAACTCGACAACCTATGATAACCATCTTTGTAACCCATATGTAACTCCCTTTTTGTAACAAAGTTAAAATAAAAAAATATATGTGTACATACAAAAGAATGGGGGTGGTAGGAGAAGATAATATTTGTGTTCAGTGAGAAACCACAAGGTCTCCTCTGAATACTTTTTAATTTCTTCTCCGAGGCTATGGGTCCCCACATTGGCACCAGAGGTGGTACCCTCACAAACTTTTATAACATATATATATATATATATATATATATATATATATATATATATATATATATATATATATATATATAATATATATATATATATATATATATATATATATATATATATATATATATATATATATATATATATATGTCGTACCTAGTAGCCAGAACGCACTTCTCGGCCTACTATGCAATGCCCGATTTGCCTAATAAGCCAAGTTTTCATGAATTAATTGTTTTTCGACTACCTAACCTACCTAACCTAACCTAACCTAACATTTTCGGCTACCTAACCAAACCTAACCTATAAAGATAGGTTAGGTTCGGTCATATATCTACGTTAATTTTAACTCCAATAAAAAAAAATTGACCTCATACATAATGAAATGGGTAGCTTTATCATTTCATAAGAAAAAAAATTTGAAAAAATATATTAATTCAGGAAAACTTGGCTTATTAGGCAAATCGGGCCATGCATAGTAGGCCAAAAAGTGAGTTCTGGCTACTAGGTACGACATATATATATATATATATATATATATATATATATATATATATATATATATATATATATATATATATATATATATATATATATATATATATATATATATATATATTGGTGTATACTGGCATATATATATATATATATATATATATATATATATATATATATATATATATATATATATATATATATATATATATATATATATATATATATATATGTCGTACCTAGTAGCCAGAACTCACTTTTTGGCCTACTATTCAAGGCCCGATTTGCCTTATAAGCCAAGTTTTCCTGAATTAATATATTTTTTCTAATTTTTTTCTTATGAAATGATAAAGCTACCCATTTCATTATGTATGAGGTCAATTTTTTTTTATTGGAGTTAAAATTAACGTAGATATATGACCGAACCTAACCAACCCTACCTAATCTAACCTAACCTATCTTTATAGGTTAGGTTTGGTTAGGTAGCCGAAAAAGTTAGGTTAGGTTAGGTTAGGTAGGTTAGGTAGTCGAAAAACAATTAATTCATGAAAACTTGGCTTATTAGGCAAATTGGGCCTTGCATAGTAGGCTGAGAAGTGCGTTCTGGCTACTAGGTACGACATATATATATATATATATATATATATATATATATATATATATATATATATATGTCGTACCTAGTAGCCAGAACGCACTTTTTGGCCTACTTTGCAAGGCCCGATTTGCCTAATAAGCCAAGTTTTCATGAATTAATTGTTTTTCAACTACCTAACCTACCTAACCTAACCTAACCTAAATTTTTCGACTACCTAACCTAACATAACCTATAAAGATAGGTTAGGTTAGGTTAGGTTGGGTTGGTTAGGTTCGGTCATATATCTACGCTAATTTTAACTCAAATAAAAAAAATTGGCCTCATACATAATGAAATGCGTAGCTTTAACATTTTATAAGAAAAAAATTAGAGAAAATATATTAATTCAGGAAAACTTGGCTTATTAGGCATATTCGGCCTTGTATAGTAGGCTGAGAAGTGCGTTCTGGCTACTAGGTACGACATATACATATATATATATATAGGTACGACATATATATATATATGTCGTACCTAGTAGCCAGAACGCACTTCTCAGCCTACTATTCAAGGCCCGATTTGCCTAATAAGCCAAGTTTTCCTGAATTAATATATTTACTATAATTTTTTTCTTATGAAATGATAAAGCAACCTTTTTCTCTATGTATGAGGTCAATTTTCTTTTATTGGAGTTAAAATTAACGTAGATATATGACCGAACCTAACCAACCCTACCTAACCTAACCTAACCTATCTCTATTGGTTAGGTTAGGTTAAGTAGCCGAAAAAGGTAGGTTAGGTTAGGTTAGGTAGGTTAGGTTGTCGAAAAATAATTAATTCATGAAAACTTGGCTTATTAGGCAAATCGGGCCTTGAATAGTAGGCTGAGAAGTGCGTTCTGGCTACTAGGTACGACATATATATATATATATATATATATATATATATACATATATATTTATATATATATATATATATATATATATATATATATATATATTTATATATATATATATATATATATATATATATATATATAAATATATATATATATATATATATATATATATATATATATATATATATATATATATATATTATTAAATATGACCGAAAAAGAAAGATTAATAATTCTAACACGAATTTTCTCAATCTTTCGTACATTACGCTTCACTGTTGGAGGTAAATCAAAAATCACTTCTCCAAAATTCATTTTTATTTCTAGTCTGACGCGACACGGGCGTCTTGTGTTGATACTTTTAATACCCTATTAATATCCCCTCTTGTTCTGTCTTGTGTTAATGCCACATCACCCCTCCCACCTCACTCATATGTAGATATAAAATCAGAGATACGTTCTAATCAGTTGTGTATTTGTGAAGTCTTTGAAAATGTAATAAGTTTTACGAAACGCGCCCGTGTCGCGTCAGACTAGAAATAAAAATGAATTTTGGAGAAGTGATTTTTGATTTACCTCCAACAGTGAAGCGTAATGTACGAAAGATTGAGAAAATTCGTGTTAGAATTATTAATCTTTCTTTTTCGGTCATATTTAATAATATATGTCTACAGGAAAGACTGCTACCAAAATATACTAATATATATATATATATATATATATATATATATATATATATATATATATATATATATATATATATATATATATATATATATATATATATATATATATATATATATATATTGGTGCATACTGGCAGCAGGTTTTCTTTCAAACATGTTTCATTGAATATGACCGCATATTCTGTATTTATTATTTTCTGGTTTAGGGCTTCTATCCCTCTAACTATTTTCTTAGCATCAGGGCTTAGTTGAAATAGGAGTTCTCCAAAACTCATTTTCGTACTTTTAAGGTGAAGAAAAGAAGTGATTTACTATAGAGTGTATTACACTTATTTATACAATTTGCACAACGTTTCGAACCTCATATATATATATATATATATATATATATATATATATATATATATATATATATATATATATATATATATATATATTTAGGGAGTACCACCTCTGGCTGGAAGAAGGGAGACCCATAGCCTCGGAGGAAACCACACATAACGCATTGGAGGGAATGTAGGTCCCCTCCAATACAGTTTCTGTGTGCTTTTCTCCTACCACCCCCTTCCCTTTTTTTTTTTTGTTTATATGTATATATATATATATATATATATATATATATATATATATATATATATATATATATATGTCGTACCTAGTAGCCAGAACGCACTTCTCAGCCTACTATGCAAGGCTCGATTTGCCTAATAAGCCAAGTTTTCCTGAATTAATATATTTTCTCTAATTTTTTTCTTATGAAATGATAAAGCTACCCATTTCATTATGTATGAGGTGAATTTTTTTTATTGGAGTTAAAATTAACGTAGATATATGACCGAACCTAACCAACCCTACCTAACCTAACCTAACCAATCTTTATAGGTTAGGTTAGGTTAGGTAGCCGAAAAAGTTAGGTTAGGTTAGGTTAGGTAGGTTAGGTATTCGAAAAACAATTAATTCATGAAAACTTGGCTTATTAGGCAAATTGGGCCTTGCATAGTAGGCTGAGAAGTACGTTCTGGCTATTAGGTACGACATATATATATATATATATATATATATATATATATATATATATATATATATATATATATATATATATATATATATATATATATATATATATAACTAAAAACGTGAAGTAAAAACTGCAAAAATATTGATAATGACGCAACATTTTTCTTAATTTAGGCTGTGCGTGAGGAGTAAAACTTTACTGGGAGCGTTGGAGCAGTTCCAAATGAACACGTAATCCAGCTAAGAGTATTCAAAAAGTTTTAATGTTGCTGCCAACTAATTTCCATATCATCATTGAACAAGATTTACTATTCGCAGAAATCACACGTGTTATGTGTGTGAAACCTGACGACTGCGACCATCAGGTTTAAAAAAGTTATCATATAGACAATATGTTACGAAAGCATAACTTTTTAAGTGTCGTTAACACCCAATACTTTATTTAAGGATGTTAACACCCGTCACTCTTTCATGTGCTGTAAACACCCATAACTTTCTTAAGTGCCATTAGCACCCATCAGTTTGCTGAGTGCCGTGAGCACCCGTCACTTTGTTAGCTGCCGTTTCGTTGAAAGACTTTCTTAGTTTCATGGTGAAGCGTTGTGAACCCAAACCCCGACAGCTCTCGGTGGTCAATCTTCTGGTACAGATATTTCATCGAATCACCTCGCTTTTGGGACCACGTGAGTTGGGGCCATATTGGCTTGGAGACCATTCAAGCTTCTTCGCATTTGTGTTATTCACGTGGCCCCAACAGCAAGATGATTCGATGAAATATCTGTACACTAAAATTGACCATCGAGTGCTGACGGAGGTTGGGTTAAAAGTATCACGACTTCGAACCTTCGGTTGCAGACCACGAACACGTGATGAATCACGAAGAAATTAACACGTGATGAACAATGTGACAATGTCAGACCACGAAGTAAGGATTAGGATATGAGATTCCTTAAGTACTTTCGTATTTTATAATACATCTTCAGAAAGTGGATTTCTAATGTTGTTGTTGTTGTAGTTGTTGATTAAGATGTAGATACTCAGAATGAAATGTCCATGTAGCACATGTTATAGTGAGCCTGTAACTGAGTTCGGTTATTTCCGATAACCTTGTTACTGTGATATTTAAGTCAAAGTTTTAAATGCAGGTGGGGTTTCCTTCTTTTCTCCCGTTTCTTTTCCACTTCTGTTTTAGCGAACTGGTTTTAGGCTTGTTTTAATAATATTGTCTTTGAGGCGGATATTAATGCACAGTGTTCACTTGTGTCCCTTTCTTCAACTGCTTTTCTAACCATTGTAGTCGTTGTGGATTTTGCATCTAATGCAGCTGCTGTCGTTGGATTAATGTTGAGTTTGATGCGCAGGGCTTCAGTCGCTTCACATTCCAGTAAGTAGTGCAATAGTGGCGCCTCTGCTTCTGTTCCACAGATGTGACACTCTTTAACTATTGAGTTCATTACCTCCCAGCAGCACTTGTAACCGACGCTGAGTCTGTGTATGGCAACTGCAATGTCTCTGGATATCTTTTTGCCAGGCTTGAAAGAGTAGTACCCCAATGGCTTGTTTGTACGATATCGCAGTGTATCTTCCTTCCGCTACTTTGGCTCTGTGGCGACTTTTGATAGTTAGGAGTATTTTCTTCTTGATTTGCTCCCTAATCTGTGAAAAACCTGGAGGTATTTGAACCTGTACACAGGTAGAACAGTGGCAGGTTTTGCTAGTGAGTCTGCCTTTTCATTATCATCAATGCAAATTTGACTTGGTATCCAATTTAGGATGATTGACAGCCCTAGATTGTGTGCTTCGTTTCCTATAAGTAGGATTTTAGTGATATTTTGTAAATTATCTCTGTGCTGGCTAGATAACAATGCCTGGAGCGAAGATTTACAGTCGGTATGAATGACGACATCATGTAAATTATTCTCTATTGCATAATTTATGGCCTCTTTCAGGACATATAATTCTGTTTGCAATTTTGAGCCCTCATTATTCATGCTCCAGTAGGCTTCATGGTTGTTAGTGTAAACTGCTGCTCCAGCAGAACCTCTTTCTTGATCATCTGATCCATCTGTGAAGATGTGAGTGGTTGTAGATCTCGAGATGGTTTCCATTTGTTGTTTTATAACTGCTTTGTGTCTCTGCGAGTCACAGGCTGATTTTTTAACTGGTAATCTTTCAATGATAATCTTTAGACTCGATTCTTCCCTGGAGGAGGCTGCCGAAAGTGTTGATATGGTCTATCTTTCCCTTTGATTTAATGGTCGTTTTAAGTTCACTTTCTCTAGAATCTTGACCAGATTATTCGTCCATTTACTTGTTCTATATTGAAGGGTTCTGTGAAGCGATCTGTGTACATTATCATTGATTGACAATCTGGCGGGGGTTCCAACAATTTTGGGCTGTTATTGTCGCTCGTTTTTGTGTGATCCTGTTTTCTAATGCTGGTAAGTTGGTTTCCATGCATAGATTCCCTCAGTGTAACCATACAGGTGCTCCCAGCAGTGTTCTGTGGGCATCATTTTGTGACAATGCCAGTTTCTCCCCTTGGTTATCAATGAGGGATGTACGAGCAGGAGCAGCATTAAATTCATTGAGTGAATTTCAACTTGCTGTCTCCAAACAGCAAACATATTCCAATCTGGGATTATGTAATTAACCTGTTTGATAGACAACTTGATAATGATACGACTACCGCTCTTGGTTAGGGTTTAAGTTTTGCCGTGTTAAACATAAAAGAGAATTATGTAGATTGTTCGTACCCTGTAGCCTTAAAGTTTCTGTATTCTCAAGAAGTATCGCGATATCCCAGGCGATGATATCAACATTTGCAACGGTATAGAATATTGTCCTTTACTCAACCGCAACATCCCCAACTGACCAATCACTTTATTCAGTCTTTGAAAATGCTTAAAAAGTTAATTCTCTTCTCATCCTGAACAAAGGCTACAATTATTTTCAAATGGAAGTGCTATTAAACTAGCAAGATAAGTACCTACCGGTAAATATTGGTCCCATCGAAAGATATTTTTTTTTTTGCAGGGATATTCCTGCGCGGGCCCTAAGCCTCTGGGTGGCCCACTAAGTGTTACTTGTTTCTGTTTTACTTGGGCGGAGTATGAGTACTTATGACTCGTATGGTCGCTTCAGTGCGAAACAGTTATTGGCCATTTCAACAAAACCCTTAAACACCTTCTCAATAACGATAAGGAGTTGATTACTAAGTTCCTTAGTCGATCCCTCCTTACCTTATATGTAAGGTATTGTTGACAAGACCACACACTAGAATGTGAAGGGACGACGACGTTTCGGTCCGTCCTGGACCATTCTCAAGTCGATTGTGATGAGGAAGTAGAGACAGGCAATAAATAGGCACGAGAGAGATGAGGAGCAAAGTAAGCTAGTAGTAGGAACTACAGAGGGCCTATTGGCCCATACGAGGCAGTTCCTATTATAACCACCGAAAGAGAAGGAGAAAATAATGAGAAGAGAAAAGCGAGGGAACGTAGGAGAAGACAATGAACAGAAAAAAGAGAGAAAAGAAAAAGAAAGGAAAGAGAAAGAAAGGTAAATGGAAAAGGTAAGCCTGTGTAAGGTCACGTTTGTTAGAAAGATTAGAGCATTTGAGTATATACTGTGAAAGGGAAGAGTCCACAGCAACAAAGCCAGGACTCAAGTTCATGTTGGGTACATTGTGTATTAGAGCCGATTCAACAAGACGGCGTCTGTGAAGAGTAGAGGCAGGAAAGATTATTTTGGAGGAAGATCAATGAATGGGATGATTAGAATCCCACACATGGCAGAAGAGAGCATTGTTAGTGTCTGCAGACTTAACACTTCTCTTGTGTTCTTTAAGTCTGTCATTCAGTGTACGGCCAGTTTCGCCAAAGTATTGGAGAGGACAAGACGAACAGGAAATAGAGTAGACACCAGCAGCATTAGAAGCAGGAGGAGCAGTGTGAACTAGATTGCTACGAAGTGTGTTAGTTTGACGAAAGACGAGTTTAATGTCAAGAGGACGAATGCTCCTCATCTCTTTCTTGCCTATTTATAGCCTGTCTCTACTTCCTCATCACAATCGACTTGAGAATGGTCCAGGACGGACAGAAACGTCGTCATCCCTTCACAATCTAGTGTGTGGTCTTGTCATCATACTTTAGCTATGTTATTGTGACTCATCACCTGCATGTACGGTTTACAAAAACTCATGAGCCAAGTAACCCGGAGAGACACATCATTAGTTCAGTAGGCTCAGTTGTATATAAATATAAATGGTTAGTCCGAGCCTTGTCCCAATACGTCGGTTCGATTTCAACCTACACACTCATATGTGTAGGGTGAAAACATTATAACTCATAATGATCATTCATAACCAACAATATACACTTAGTCAACAAGGTTTCAAATTTAAAACTGGATTATGATTTTAATCTAGTGAGCTTTGATATGACACACCTCTTTACTAAAGTTACTCCTGACGATTTATTAACTTACTTACGGGTCGAACATCCTCAATATAATCTAATCTTACCAGCTAGTATCATTGTTGAATTAATTCAATTGTGCATTCAAGACAATTACTTTAGTTTATTGGAAAATTCTTTATACAGACGTTTGGAATGGCGATAGACAATACTCTTTTTCCGTGTTTGGCGTAATCTTTATATGGAGATTATTAAACAAAAGTCGTATCAGGAATGTTAGCCCCTAATACGATTTGGTAAGGATATGTAGCAATATTGTATGCCTGTGGCCGGTTAATCATGAGCAATCCGATTTCCTTAACCGACTTAACTCGCTGGTCCCATCAATCAAATTCACGAGTGAGAAAGAGGAAAATGGTGTTTTTACTCTCCTTGACATTATGAGTCATAGAGTCAATAGGGGTTTTAAATGTAATGTTTACTGGAAGCCTAGTAATATTTTCTCGTATGTGCACGTTTATTCTAATAATCATATTAAGTTTTAGCGTGAATGTTTATGTCTCTGGAATTCTCTGGAGCATTCCAGAACCCCCTAGAGATTTGCATCCAGGAAGTTATTTATTGGGAAATGGCTATGAAATATGAAATTGGGGCGAAGGTGATAGTTAATAGTTGATAATCCTGTCAAATAGGTAATAATAGTTGATAATCCTGTCAAATAGGTAATAATAGTTGATAATCCAGTCAAAAAGTTTTTAATTGTTGATAATCCTGTCAAATAGTTGATAATCCTGTCAAATAGTTGATAATCCTGATGAAATAGTTGATAATTCTGTCAAATAGTTGATAATCCTGATAAAATAGTTGATAATCCTAATAATATAGTTGATAATCCTGTCAAATAGTTGATAATCATATCAAATAGTTGATAATCCTGTCGAATAGTTGTTAATCTAGTCAAATAGTTGATAACAATTGATAATCCAGTCAAATTATCACTGATATCGTTTTCTTTCAGGTAAAACCAGTGACGTGTGGAGCTGGTGCCCGCGGTTACCCGCTCTGCCCAGGGATCATTCTCATTGTGGAAAGTCAGTAACCTCTCTCTCTCTCTCTTCATCGTCGAGGTCTGCCCTGGACCCATCAGGATAATATGCCTATGCACACCATTATTTAGAGTACAGATTCTCTTCCCAGTATACGCTGGCCGGATGGTTTAGCCCATCAGGCCAACGAATACACTATCACATTTTTAAAGGCAATACGTTTTTGTGTTTCACACCTTAAACATTCGGAAGATTACTTGCACAAACTATGAGCCATACATTGTGGTATTGCGGAGCTATTCAACATTGATTTGTCCATTTTTAAAGAATGGTTAACAGTGTTTAAATGTTTAAACGCATTTAACAGTTGATAAATTACCAATAAACATTCCGCCATAGGGTAATGCAATAATTTGGTTATCACGGGTGCGATAACCAATAGATTATTATTTCAAAATTATTTGTACCGTCAAAAATGATTTTTTTGGGGTAAAGCTAGCATTGTCCAGAGTTGTCCAGTTGTATATGGAACACTTTGAAACGTGTACCCTTTCATTCTTTGAGACGTGTTCCATTCTTTGAGACGTGTTCCATTCTTTGAGACGTGTTCCTTTCTTTGAGACGTGTACCCGTCTATTCTTTGAGACGTTTGCCCGTCTATCCTTTGAGACGTATATCCATTCTCCGTCCCAATCTCGCGATATTACCTGGTACAGTTATGTTGACATGTATCTGTGAGGAGTATGTTGACAAGTATCTGTGAGGAGTATGTTGACAAGTATCTGTGAGGAGTATGTTGACAAGTATCTGTGAGGAGTATGTTGACATGTATCTGTGAGGAGTATGTTGACAAGTATCTGTGAGGAGTATGTTGACATGTATCTGTGAGGAGTATGTTGACATGTATCTGTGAGGAGTATATTTATAAGTATCTGTGGGGGAAAATGTTGACAAGTATCCGTGGGGAGTATATTGGCAAGTATATGTGGGGAGAATGTTGACAAGTATCTGTGAGGAGTATATTGGCAAGTATATGTGGGGAGAATGTTGACAAGCGTCTATAGAAAAATACTTGCGGGAGGATTTAAAGTTAAATAAATTTAATTGTGAACTAAAAATCAGTTGATAAAGGAGTGGGCCGTGTTTTGCTAATTCTTCTCACAAATATGTCCCCCAAACTGGAGGGGTAAAAATTGTTAGTGAATTAAGCAAGAGTAAGTGTTAATCAATAGGATTTTATTGTTATTATTAATTACTTATTTAAGTTGATTAAATTGTCCTTGCTCTATGCTGTATTTAATAAAAAGATTGACAACTTAGTTGAACAGAGGCCAGAATCACGAAGCAGTTAGGCGAGCACTTACGATCCTGTACATCTTTTCTCAATCTTTGCCAACTTCGTTTACAATAATTAAACAGTTAATGAGCTCCGAAGCACCAGGAGGCTGTTTATTACGATAACAACAGTTGATTAGGAAGTTTTCATGCTTGTAAACTGTTTCATATATGTAACCAAAGCCGTCAAATATTGAGCAAAGATATACACGTTCGTAAGTACTAGCGAAACTTCGTAAATTTGGTATTAACTGTTAACACCAGCAATTAATAGCAAAAGTTAATTTGGTATTAACTGCTGGTGTTGACGTTGTGGGGGTTGAGGCGTCCCTCTGACGTGCTGTGAACACCTGCGTGCTGTGGACACCAGCGTGCAGTGAACACCTGCGTGCTGTGGACACCTGCGTGCTGTGGACACCTGTGTGCTGTGGGCACCCGTGTGCTGTGGACACCCGTGTGCTGTGGACACCTGCATGCTGTGGACACCCGTGTGCTGTGGACACCAGTGTGCTGTGGACACCCGTGTGCTGTGAACACCTGTGTGCTCTGGACACCCGTGTGCTCTGGACACCTGCGTGCTGAGGACACCCGTGTGCTGTGGACACCTGCGTGCTGTGGACACCCGTGTGCTGTTGACACCCGTGTGCTGTGGACACCCGTGTGCTGTGGACACCTGCAGGCTGTGGACACCCGTGTGCTGTGGACACCTGCATGCTGTGGACACCAGTGTGCTGTGGACACCTGCGTGCTGTGGACACCTGTGTGCTATGGACACCTGTGTGCTGTGGACACCCGTGTGCTGTGGACACCTGCGTGCTGTGGACACCTGTGTGCTGTGGACACCCGTGTGCTGTGGACACCCGTGTGCTGTGGACACCTGCGTGCTGTGGACACCTGTGTGCTGTGGACACCTGTGTGCTGTGGACACCCGTGTGCTGTGGACACCTGCGTGCTGTGGACACCTGTGTGCTGTGGACACCCGTGTGCTGTGGACACCTGCGTGCTGTGGACACCTGTGTGCTGTGGACACGCGTGTGCTGTAGACACCCGTGTGCTGTGGACACCTGCGTGCTGTGGACACCTGTGTGCTGTGGACACCTGTGTGCTGTGGACACCCGTGTGATATGGACACCTGCGTGCTGTGGACACCCGTGTGCTGTGGACACCCGTGTGATGTGGACACCCGTGTGCTGTGAACACCCGTGTGCTGTGGACACCTGCATGCTGTTTACACCCGTGTGCTGTGGACACCTGCGTGCTGTGGACACCCGTGTGCTGTGGACACCTGTGTGCTGTGGACATCTGTGTGCTGTGGACACCTGCGTGCTGTGGACACCTGCGTGCTGTGGACACCTGCATGCTGTGGACACCCGTGTGCTGTGGACACCTGCGCAGAGGCGTAGTTAGACAAGTAAAGTGTTGTACCATCTCGTCAGGAGCACACTGAGGCCTGCCAGCGAGGTACAAGATAATCACCCTATATATATATATATATATATATATATATATATATATATATATATATATATATATATATATATATATATATATATACAACTTTAGAACACTTTCCCACCAGGAGACTCGAACCCTAGCCAGCACAGAAGCCTTCCAGCAACTGGCATAACAGGTACGCCTTAACCCTCTCCACCACCTGTAAGCTCAGCTTACAGTCCCCAAGTGGGCATTTGAAGGCATAGACGACGTTAGTCTCTTTTAAAGCGTTCTGCTTCGTGTCTGGAGAGTTTCTCATGAGTAGGCTGGCCGTTTTTCTGGTTTTATAGTAAATCGTCAGTTGTATCCTCTGATTTTTGTCTGTAGGGATAACGTTTCTATTAACAATATCTTTCAGGACCCTTTCCTCTGTTTTATGAGCTGTGGAAAAGAAGTTCCTGTAAAATAGTCTAATAGGGGGTATAGGTGTTGTGTTAGTTGTCTCTTCGGAGGTTGCATGGCTTTTCACTTTCCTTCTTATGATGTCTTCGATGAAACCATTGGAGAAGCCGTTATTGACTAGAACCTGCCTTACCCTACAGAGTTCTTCGTCGACTTGCTTCCATTCTGAGCTGTGGCTGAGAGCACGGTCGACGTATGCGTTAACAACACTCCTCTTGTACCTGTCAGGGCAGTCGCTGTTGGCATTTAGGCACATTCCTATGTTTGTTTCCTTTGTGTAGACTGCAGTGTGGAAACCTCCGCCCTTTTCCATGACTGTTACATCTAGAAAAGGCAGCTTCCCATCCTTTTCCGTCTCGTAAGTGAAACGCAGCACGGAACTCTGCTCAAATGCCTCCTTCAGCTCCTGCAGATGTCTGACATCAGGTACCTGTGTAAAAATGTCGTCAACATACCTGCAGTATATGGCCGGTTTCAAGTTCATGTCGACTAAGACTTTTTGCTCGATGGTACCCATGTAGAAGTTTGCAAACAGGACACCTAGGGGAGAACCCATAGCGACCCCATCTACTTGCTTATACATATGCCCATCCGGGCTCAAGAAGGGTGCCTCTTTAGTACAAGCTTGGAGTAGTTTCCTCAGAATACTTTCTGGCATGTCAAGAGGAGTACAGGCTGGATCACGATACACTCTGTCGGCTATCATTCCGATTGTCTCGTCCACAGGTACGTTGGTAAACAGCGATTCTACGTCCAACGAGGCTCTTATCCCTGTGGCCCGTGCGCCCCACATAGATAAAGATACCTTACAAGCAGAACTTATTGCAGAAGGAGGAAAGAATCGAGGCAACTACAGAAGCACCATACTGTCCCCCGAGCTTAGAGCGGCAGCTAAAAGCCTTCGTGAGAACAAGGAGATAGTTGTCAGGAGAGGTGACAAGTCGCCAATATATGTCATTCTTAAAAAAGACGAATATCTGGCGAAAATGAACATCATACTCTCTGACCAAACTAAGTTCCAAAGGGTAACGAAGGACACTACAGCCGAATTAAAAGCAAAGGTCAACAAACTGATCGAAACTGTGAACGCCAAGAAATCCGGACTCCACCTGCCAAAGATCATTGGGGAATATAAACCTGGATATGCGTATGGAAATGTCAAGACGCACAAGCCTGGAAACCCACTTCGGCCAATCATTAGCCAGATACCCACACCCACGTACAGATTGGCAAAGCGACTCAACGGCCTGCTGACTCCTTATGTTCCTTGCGCCTTCAGCCTGAAGTCTCCAAAGGAATTTGTGGACTTACTGCGGGGCGCACGGGCCACAGGGATAAGAGCCTCGTTGGACGTAGAATCGCTGTTTACCAACGTACCTGTGGACGAGACAATCGGAATGATAGCCGACAGAGTGTATCGTGATCCAGCCTGTACTCCTCTTGACATGCCAGAAAGTATTCTGAGGAAACTACTCCAAGCTTGTACTAAAGAGGCACCCTTCTTGAGCCCGGATGGGCATATGTATAAGCAAGTAGATGGGGTCGCTATGGGTTCTCCCCTAGGTGTCCTGTTTGCAAACTTCTACATGGGTACCATCGAGCAAAAAGTCTTAGTCGACATGAACTTGAAACCGGCCATATACTGCAGGTATGTTGACGACATTTTTACACAGGTACCTGATGTCAGACATCTGCAGGAGCTGAAGGAGGCATTTGAGCAGAGTTCCGTGCTGCGTTTCACTTACGAGACGGAAAAGGATGGGAAGCTGCCTTTTCTAGATGTAACAGTCATGGAAAAGGGCGGAGGTTTCCACACTGCAGTCTACACAAAGGAAACAAACATAGGAATGTGCCTAAATGCCAACAGCGACTGCCCTGACAGGTACAAGAGGAGTGTTGTTAACGCATACGTCGACCGTGCTCTCAGCCACAGCTCAGAATGGAAGCAAGTCGACGAAGAACTCTGTAGGGTAAGGCAGGTTCTAGTCAATAACGGCTTCTCCAATGGTTTCATCGAAGACATCATAAGAAGGAAAGTGAAAAGCCATGCAACCTCCGAAGAGACAACTAACACAACACCTATACCCCCTATTAGACTATTTTACAGGAACTTCTTTTCCACAGCTCATAAAACAGAGGAAAGGGTCCTGAAAGATATTGTTAATAGAAACGTTATCCCTACAGACAAAAATCAGAGGATACAACTGACGATTTACTATAAAACCAGAAAAACGGCCAGCCTACTCATGAGAAACTCTCCAGACACGAAGCAGAACGCTTTAAAAGAGACTAACGTCGTCTATGCCTTCAAATGCCCACTTGGGGACTGTAAGCTCCAAAAAACCCAGTATATAGGCAAGACAACAACATCTCTTTCTAGGCGTTTAACGATGCATAAACAACAGGGCTCCATTAAGGAACATATAATCTCTTCCCATAACCAAACCATCGCCAGAGAAATCCTAGTAAACAACACAGAAATCATCGATAGATACAGCGATAGCAGGCGGCTTGACGTTTGCGAGGCACTACACATCAAGAAGTCAACACCAGCAATCAACAGCCAATTATTGCACAACTATATTCTACCCACCTCAAGACTCCGCTCCAATATAGAAGCATCAAGAAATATGGACCAATAGGCTTTCTACAAACACTTCTATTCAATATCCATTGTTTCGTGTTCTGTCTTGTGTTGATACTTTTAATACCCTATTAATATCCTCTAATGCCACATCATCCTTCCCACCTCACTCAAATGTAATGCCACATCACCCTTCCCACCTCACTCAAATGTAGATATAAAATCAGGGAAACGCAAGTTCTAATCAGTTGTGTATTTGTGAAGTCTTTGAAAATGTAATAAGTTTTACGAAACGCGCCCGTGTCGCGTCAGACTAGAAATAAAAATGAATTTTGGAGAAGTGATTTTTGATTTACCTCCAACAGTGAAGCATAATGTACGAAAGATTGAGAAAATTCGTGTTAGAATTATTAATCTTACTTTTTCGGTCATATTTAATAAAATATATATATATATATATATATATATATATATATATATATATATATATATATATATATATATATATATATATATATATATATATATATATATATATATATATATATATATATATATATATATATATATATATATATATATATATATATATATATATATATATATAAGTGGTACCTCGGCTTACGAGCTCCCTGGTTACGAGTTTTCGGGTTACGAGCAGGATTTAGGACTATTCTGCCTGAATTCTTTGTGAGGATTTACAGTTTTTTGTCTGATTTTTATCCATTTGAGCATAAAAGATGTTATTATATCTCGCCATGGGTCCCAAGAAAGCCAGTGGTAAGGTTCAGCCAAGAAAATAGTTGTGAGTAGAGGCAGTAAAGGATGTCCCCTCTTCGTTAAGAAAATATGTGAAGTATGGGAAGAACTGCAAAGTTTTGTTGAAAAAAACCAGATAAAGCTGTAGCAGGCCGTTGCATTGAGCTTTTAAATGACAATGTGACGTCTTACTACAGACAAGTGTTAAAATATAGGGAAAAACATGGGTCTTTAGACATATTATTAGTAAGACAAGCAAGCAGTGAGCCAAAAGCAGATCCTAGTGGTATGCAGGCAAAACGTGCCAGAGAGTGCACACCAGAGAAGTCCTCACTGCCTGATGTTATAATGGAAGGGGACTCCCCTTCCAAAGAGTAACACCTCTCCTCCTCCCCCTCCTCACCATCTTCCATATGCCAACAGCAATCATCAGCAAGGGTAAGTAATAACTTGAACATAGTTTTGTAGTGTAGATTTACATGAATTAGGTATAAAATTTAGTTTGAAGTGAGGTTTTTGGGAAGTCAGGAACGGATTAATTCATTTCCCATTATTTCTTATGGGGAAATTAGCTTCAGGTTACGAGTTTTCGGGTTACGAGCTGTCTCCAGGAACATATTAAACTCTTAAACCGAGGTACCACTGTATATATATATATATATATATATATATATATATATATATATATATATATATATATATATATATATATATATATATATATATATATATATATATATATATATATATATATATTAATATATATATATATATATAAAGCAGTTAATATAAATCAGTTTATGCTGACATCTTACTTCTGTTTAGTTATAGATGGCTTATAGCGTAACCGGAGCAGTATTACCTAGCAGTCTACGAAGCAATCACTGAGTACTGTGAGACGGGTAATGTTACTTCCCAGGAGTAGACGGGATCAATTTAGGCAGTTAGACCCGGTGATCACTCGCAAGGAGTTGATCACTCACAAGGAGTTGATCACATGCAAGGAGTTGATCACTTGCAAGGAGTTGATCACATGCAAGGAGTTGATCACTCGCAAGGAGTTGATCACACGCAAGGAGTTGATCACACGCAAGAAGTTGATCACATGCAAGGAGATGATCACATGCAAGGAGTTGATCACTCGCAAGGAGTTGATCACACGCAAGGAGATGATCACATGCAAGGAGTTGATCACATGCAAGGAGATGATCACACGCAAGGAGTTGATCACACACAAGGAGATGATCACACGCATGGAGATGATCACACGCATGGAGCTGATCACACACATGGAGATGATCACACGCATGGAGATGATCACACGCATGGAGATGATCACACGCATGGAGATGATCACAACCAAGGAGATGATCACAACCAAGGAGATGATCACACGCAAGGAGTTGATCACACGCAAGGAGATCATCACACGCAAGGAGTTGATCACACGCAAGGAGTTGATCACACACAAGGAGTTGATCACATGCAAGGAGTTGATCACATGCAAGGCGTTGATCACACACAAGGAGTTGATCACATGCAAGGAGTTGATCACATGCAAGGAGTTGATCACACGCAAGAAGTTGATCACACGTAAGGAGTTGATCACACACACAAGGAGATGATCACACGCATGGAGATGATCAGACACAAGGAGTTGATCACACGCAAGGACTTGATCACACACAAGGAGATGATCACACGCATGGAGATGATCACACGCATGGAGCTGATCACACGCATGGAGATGATCACACGCATGGAGATGATCACACGCATGGAGATGATCACACGCATGGAGATGATCACAACCAAGGAGATGATCACAACCAAGGAGATGATCACAACCAAGGAGATGATCACAACTAAGGAGATGATCACACGCAAGGAGTTGATCACACGCAAGGAGATCATCACACGCAAGGACTTGATCACACGCAAGGAGTTGATCACATGCAAGGAGTTGATCACATGCAAGGAGTTGATCACATGCAAGGCGTTGATCACACACAAGGAGTTGATCACATGCAAGGAGTTGATCACACGCAAGAAGTTGATCACATGTAAGGAGTTGATCACACACACAAGGAGATGATCACACGCATGGAGATGGTCACACACAAGGAGTTGATCACACGCAAGGAGATGATCACATGCAAGGAGTTGATCACACGCAAGGAGATGATCACATGCAAGGAGTTGATCACACGCAAGAAGTTGATCACATGTAAGGAGTTGATCACACACACAAGGAGATGATCACACGCATGGAGATGGTCACACACAAGGAGTTGATCACACGCAAGGAGATGATCACATGCAAGGAGTTGATCACACACTAGGAGATGATCACACACAAGGAGCTGATCACACGCATGGAGATGATCACACGCATGGAGATGATCACACGCATGAAGATGATCACAAGCAAGAAGTTGATCACTCACAAGGATATGATCACTCACAAGAACATGATCACTCACAAGGAGATGTTCACTCAAAAGGATATGATCACTCACAAGAACATGATCACTCACAAGGAGATGTTCACTCAAAAGGATATGATCACTCACAAGGAGATGATCACTCACAAGGAGATGACAACTCAAAAGGTGATGATAACTGGTGATAACTATCGGCCACATCACCTACGTCTCCGGACAAGAAGGCGTCCACTCTCCCAGCATGTATATTGACGCTTGATTTGTTTAGTTAATTTTGGCAAGGATAAGATATTGGATACGATCCTTCTAGCATCTTATTATTTATATTATGAGATTAATATATTTGAGATTTACTGGATATCATTTAAGCTACGAGTAATAATTATATATTGTGAAGAGTTTTAATAATTCTCTTCACAGAGAAATAACATTAACGTGGTATATTAAAAATGGAATTCAACAGGAGCTTTGATGAGGGCTCGAACCTATGTGCTGGGTGTTCTCAGCACACAGGGAACGCTCTAGTCCACTACTCCACCACATGTTCCAAGACTTGCAATTTGGGGCACTACAACACCCTCGAGGGTCTCTTGAGGGTACGTTTATTGATGTATCACGTTAATGGGATTTGTCTGTGTATTGAAGGTAGTCTAATTGAGAGCTACGGGTTGACGGAACCCGAGTGCAAGGGGGAGGGGAGGGGAGGGAATTGTGTGAAACCCCGGTTAGGCTTATGTGTAAACCTCGGGACCTTGTGGGTGCAGTAGTAACCACAGGTTTGCAATTCAATCGACAGTAGTGCGTCTAGGAACTCACAGAGCATTGGTTCGAACCCCTCATCAAGGCTCCTGTGGATGTGTTCATAGTTCACGGGTTACCTGTGTCTTAACACACAGGGATGTCTATACAAAAGATAAACGGAAGAATTATGTGGGAACCGACCTTGGCCCTCTTATTCAGGATGGTAATTTGGGCAGTAGGCAAAGTCGTATTACCTTTAGACTTTGCCGATTGGACACTCTTTGTTTGTTGCACCTTGCAGTACTGTACTGAGGTGGGAATGCTATCTTCCACCTTGGGGTTTGGAGACGTTGTTTTGGTGTCTCTACACAATGCTGCATGGTGTTGACCTTTGTTACACCTATTACAAGGGTGTAATTGGGTATCACAATCCTTGATGTTATGTTTCCTGAGGCACCTCGTGCAATGTTGCAAATCTTTGAGTCGCTCAACACGGGCGTCACTATCAGGAAAATTAGGGCAGTGGTACATTGAATGTTTCTCATTGCAGAACAAACATGTTCCATAGCTTCCTGTACCCTTTGGTGTCACGTTCTTGGGTGACACAGTAACTATAGGCTTGGAGGGTCCCACTGCATATACGCCCACACTGCTACTGTTCCACTTTGGTGTTGAATTATATTGTCTAGATTGATTTGGAGTACCTTTGGTACTCTGTGGTTTACTATTATTGGTTTCTGAGGGTTTACTTGGTGGTTTTAATTTGTCATGTGTTCGTAATTGATGAACTACTGACTTTAAACCTTCAGATATTTCATTCATGGATAAGATACTTTTATTGTAATGAGCACTCATTTGTCTCAATATGTCCCTAGGTATTTTCTCCTGGACAATTATTTTCAAGACCCACTCAGCCCCGTTTGTATCTGCTGTCAGGCTGAGGGCATTGATCAATGATTCTACCTCCAGCTTGAAGACTTGGAGTGAATCAGCTGAAGCCTCCGGTGGGGGTAAATGCAACAGCTCATGAACTAAATGTGATGTTCTTACTTCTGGATCAGCATAATTATCCTTGAGGAGTTTTACTGCCAGATCATAGCCGTCATTAGTTAATCTCAGATGGGATACTACTGTTTTAGCCTCACCTGATAATTGGCCTTGCAAATAAGAGAATTTACTACTCTTTGGTAAAGATTGTTTTGAGTCTACAAGGTCAACGAATTTGTTCCAAAATTCGTCCCAATCTTCCTCATCTTTTCCTGAGAAAGTGGGTAAATTAATTGGAGGGAGTCGAGCTTCTGCTTGACTCGTATTAGATGCAACTGTTGTTGTTGTTGCTGCTGCCTTGTTCTGGACAATTAATTTGACGTAAGGCTGTAATGTGGCCTGAGTGTGATCTTCATAATTCGCAAGATCAACCATAATGTCGTCTATTTCTGTTTCTGATAAATTGGTGTTGGCAAGTTCAGCCACATATGTTGCTATTTGGCACTTGATTTGCTCAAATTTACCTGCAGCTGCTTGATAATAGCTTTCCAGGTCAGCATAATCAACTTGAGATTGTTGTGACAAATCTTCACATTTCTTGATCTGTCTTGTTAAGTGGCCTTTAAGACCTGCAAGGGTTCTTTTCATTCTCCCTGCATTATCCATACTGGCTAGTTGGTGAAGCCTTGTGGGACTTGTACTTGGGCTGCTCATAATGCTGAACAAGCTCTAATAGTAGCCTAGGGTAAATTCTGCACTCACTAGGCAATAATCCTACCTCTACTAGAGGTTAGCACTTAAAATTAATACACATTATATATATACAATCATACACACTAATGATTTGAGTGATAAACCAGTGTCACTGGAAGTACCTTTAGGTTAGCTCTTCTATATCACCCTAGGATGGTAGAGACACTAATTAATCACTCAAAGGTGTAATGATCATAAGTAAATTATTATATATACAACTCAATTCGAGTTGATAAAAATTACACCCAAAATAGGGTCTGGACCATTCATTAATGGTGTTAGGTTGTTGAATATAGTACAACTGACTATGGTAATAATGAGACTAGGATGAACAATAATAGTTCAACTAGTCAATGTTAATATCCTACCCTGTTGTGGGTTGGCAATTAGTAAATATTATACTGTGATCACTAGTGCAATATATTAAATAATTCTCTATTTTGGAGAAATAATATATACAATTATTGATAATAGCCTCTTAATTAGCCTCTATGAAACTTCTAATATTATCAAGAAGTATTAAATATTATTAGTGACCTCGCGAAATAAACTCCACAAAATTCGTGGATAATCTCTCGCGAAATTTAACACCACAAAATCCGTGAACAATCTCGCGACACAGTCACTAATTTGGCTGGCTTCTATATTAGCGCTGTCATTTCACAGAATAACACGCCACCAAATATCTGTGGGTGTGCATGAAACCGCTGACGAAGCTGATCTGAACTGAGCGGGGCTCGTGAACTCGTTCGAGGCAACGCTGCCGTCTTTGACTGGCTGGCCTTGTTTAAATCACACTGCACTAGTTTATTTAATGAATCCACTGGTTAACTGGTTCATCCGGTACTAAGATGACCAAATGTGGGTTCAAAGGATCAAATAATCCGTCATCCGGTTCAAAGATGACCAAATAATGTGGGAACCGACCTGTGAGATTTATATTTATTTAATTTATATGAATATATATAGAATTTATATTTACATTAATTTATATACTTCGATAGCAAAGGATCGAAGGATCAAAGGATCAAATAATCCATCATGCGGTTCGAAGATGACCAAATAATGTGGGAACCGACCTTTGAGATTTATATTTATTTAATTTATATGAATATATATAGAATTTATATTTACATTAATTTATATACTTCGATAGCAATTTGTATGATGTTAAGTGGACTGTATTTCTGCAATAATCTCAATCTCACAAATCGATCCTCTACACATTAGGGGGGGTTTATATTAATTTATATATATGCAGCCAATCAAACTACAGTATTAGACTACATACATTGAAAAGGTTCCTTATCTTATTTGAACAGCAAGCTTTAGTCCACCAGGTATAACTAGGTTGTAGACGCCACATTTTCCCTCTTTGAGGTAGCTTCCATCACCCTGGTAACTGATGCACAAAAGATACTTCCTCGTCTTGACCTGTTAAAAGGGCGCTAGCTGTAAAGCCAGAATCCTATATATGACAGGTATATCAGAGAAACACTGTACATGGAACAATAAAGACCTGGCTTAATTACCTTTAGTTTGAGGCTATCTCGTGCTCTAACCGGGAAACCCTACCCAATGACATTAATGGCCACTAATGATAGATAATGGGTTTCGGAAAGAAC
Organism: Procambarus clarkii; assembly: GCF_040958095.1. NCBI lineage: Eukaryota > Metazoa > Arthropoda > Malacostraca > Decapoda > Cambaridae > Procambarus > Procambarus clarkii. The sequence goes on from NC_091174.1 coordinate 28,946,367, forward strand.
ACTTAACTTGATTTGTTGACAGCGTGTTGATAATGGTACACCTTTGGTTTCCATAACACTACGTCCAAGTAAAAATTAACAGGAGCCGAATTTGCTCCCGTGAGCCTCTGGTCTGATATCAACAATGGCTGCCCTCCCTCACCCTGACGCCTAGCTTACATTGTCCAGATGTCAATAAGTGATAGAAGGGTCACATTTACTCTACTTTAATACTGATAATTAAGTTAATTTATATGAGATGTTTTATGATGGTAAAGTCCAAAGACTAATGTATTTAAGAATAATTCCCAGCAGAATAGCTGGTGAATTATAATAGTATGTGGTAATGATATCCCGTTTTCTATAGACGGTAATTCCACTACAAGTTACGTTTTCTATGGGTTATCTTGTTTATACAATACAGCTATTATCTGTATGATTATTAAATGGTGTCGGATTTTCCGACAAATTACTCGTAGTTCATTTGTTTCAAATTTATAATTAAATAATTACAAATATGTAAAGTAATACAACAACGGAAAATGTATCTTCTTAGTGCATATACAGTTATATAAGTAATATAATGTGAGTATAGCACATACCTGAACGGACCATGCAACATTACCTGGTCCATGTATGTTGACGGACCATGCAACATTACCTGGTCCATGTCCTAAGAGACTCTTGTGGGACCCTTGACATATTGACTTAGAAAATTTCTCGCCGCTACATCCAATAGTTTAGCTTTTCATCTATCTGTACCGCAATGTTCTCATCTGTGTTCATGGTAGATGTCGCTCATGATTAACAGCTTCGAGCTACTCCTGCAGGACCCCGAGGCTGTGCTCTCCCTCTATTATATTAATGGTTGCCATGCTGCTTCTTTTATACTCCTCTCTGGGTCTTTTGTCATTTTGTGGATGGTTATACACTATTATTCATATTATTTTTGGTTGTCCCATTGTCATAGTTCCCATTGAGCAGTGTCTGAACCCTTCACAGCTCGGGATGACCATGTCTTCGAGACCCCAGTCCTTGCTTGTCATCCTCCTCCTCCTCCTCCTTAACTCTCTTTCCTTCCAAAAGAAGTCCTGCAGGAGCACTGCATTTTATATGATACTTGACAATTTTAATTCTGTGAGTGCTATTATATTGTTTTTTTGTATTTGTGACTTTTCCCGAACTTTGCTTGTCTTTTATTTAATCCTGTCTATTTTTTAGTACGTTTCTTGACGCTCACTTTCTTCTGGCCATTATCATTTACTCGTCCCCTTGACGCCCATTGCACTAATGAAGTTGTCTTCTGTTTGAGCCTATTTAGAGGGGGTTCTTTTCTTGTAAGTTAGTTAAGAGGAGATTGGAGGGTGATGTTGTGGGTGATGTGAGTCTTAGGTCTTGCCTAAGGCAGGGGATGGGGGAGAGAGTCCAAGGGATGAAGGGAAGGGAAGGCTTGGGGTTAGAGGGGAGGCAGAGTTGGGGGCGATGTGGGTATTGTAAAAGGCGCAGGCGTTTGGGGAGAAGAGGGCTTCTGTTGGACTTCCTTGGGTGAAAGGTGTGGGTGTTTCCAGTTCTCTTTGAGGTTACTAAACAACTAGTGGAGGATTCCCCACTCAACTGTGGGAGTGTTTTGTTGCATACATTGGCTCCCTGGTTACCTTCTCTCGCTCTCTACACCTCTTTCGTAAATCTTCGGCCTTGATTGTCTCGTTCCTTTGAAATCGATTACATTTTGCAGTATTTTCTAAGTGTGTGTATGTGTGTTTATTTTCTATTTTTACCTGCAGGGTCAAGCAATTAGCTCTTGGTCCTCACCTTCCCAATGATCAGTTGTCTGGTATACTGACTCCCGATCTGTTTTTCCATATTTCATTATATTTCATATTATTTCATTCTATCCCACATACATCCCCCAGGACGGCAATCCGTACCAATTTACTGCCAGCTGAACATGTGCAACAGGTGAGAGAAATTCTGCCCATTTGTTCCCGCACTGGCCGGGAATCGAACCCCTGGCCCTTAGGACTACGAACCCCAAGCGTTCTCCGCTCGACTGCGAGGACCTTGTGTGTGTGTACTCACCTAGTTGTACTCGCCTAGTTGTGCTTGCGAGGATTGAGCTCTGGCTCTTTGGTCTTGCCTCTCAACAGTCAATCAACTGGTATACAGGTTCCTGAGCTTCTGGGCGCTTTCATATCTACTTTTGAAACTGTGTATGGAGTCAGCCTCCACCACATCACTGCCTAATGCATTCCATTCGTTAACAACTCTGACACTGAAAAAGTTCTTTCTAACGTCCCTGTGGCTCAAGTGGGTACTCAGTTTCCACCTGTGTCTCCTTGTTCGCGTACCACCCGTGTTGAATAGTTTATCCTTGTCTACCCGGTCGATTCCTCTGAGGATTTTGTAGGTTGTGATCATGTCTCCCCTTACTCTTCTGTCTTCCAGGGTCGTAAGGTGCATTTCCCGAAGCCTTTCCTCGTAACTCATGCCTCTCAGTTCTGGGACTAGTCTAGTGGCATACCTTTGAACTTTTTCTAGCTTCGTCTTCTGCTTGACAAGGTACCGGCTCCATGCTGGGGCCGCATACTCCAGGATTGGTCTTACATATGTGGTGTACAAGATTCTGAATGATTCCTTACACAGGTTCCTGAACACTGTTCTGATGTTAGCCAGCCTCGCATATGCCGCAGATGTTATTCTTTTTATGTGGGCTTCAGGAGACAGGTTTGGTGTGATATCAACTCCTAGATCTTTCTCTCTGTTCGTTTCATTAAGTACTTAATCTCCTATTCTGAATCCTGTGTCTGGCCTCCTGTTTTAACCGCCTAGTTTCATTGCTTTGCATTTACTCGGGTTGAACTTCAACCCGTGTGTGTGTGTGTGTTTGTGTGTGTGTGTGTGTGTGTGTGTGTGTGTGTGTGTGTGTGTGTGTGTGTGTGTGTGTGTGTGTGTGTATGTGTGTGTGTGTGTGTGTGTGTGTGTGTGTGTACTCACCTAATTGTACTCACCTAATTGTGCTTGCGGGGGTTGAGCTCTGGCTCTTTGGTCCCGCCTCTCAACCGTCAATCAACTGGTGTACAGATTCCTGAGCCTATTGGGCTCTATCATATCTACATTTGAAACTGTGTATGGAGTCAGCCTCCACCACATCACTTCCTAATGCATTCCATTTACTAACTACTCTGACACTGAAAAAGTTCTTTCTAACGTCTCTGTGGCTCATTTGGGTACTCAGCTTCCACCTGTGTCCCCTTGTTCGCGTCCCACCAGTGTTGAATAGTTCATCCTTGTTTACCCGGTCGATTCCCTGAGGATTTTGTAGGTTGTGATCATGTCCCCCCTTACTCTTCTGTCTTCCAGTGTCGTGAGGTGCATTTCCCGCAGCCTTTCCTCATAACTCATGCCTCTTAGTTCTGGGACTAGTCTAGTAGCATACCTTTGGACTTTTTCCAGCTTCGTCTTGTGCTTGACAAGGTACGGGCTCCATGCTGGGGCCGCATACTCCAGGATTGGTCTTACATATGTGGTGTACAAGATTCTGAATGATTCCTTACACAGGTTCCTGAACGCCGTTCTGATGTTAGCCAGCCTCGCATATGCCGCAGACGTTATTCTCTTTATGTGGGCTTCAGGAGACAGGTTTGGTGTGATATCAACTCCTAGATCTTTCTCTCTGTCTGTTTCATTAAGTACTTCATCTCCTATTCTGTATCCTGTGCCTGGCCTCCTGTTTCCACTGCCTAGTTTCATTACTTTGCATTTATCGGGTTGAACTTCAACAGCCATTTGTTGGACCATTCACTCAGTCTATCCAGGTCATCTTGTAGCCTCCTACTATCATCCTCTGTTTCAATCCTCCTCATAATTTTTGCATCGTCGGCAAACATTGAGAGGAACGAATCTATACCCTCTGGGAGATCATTTACATATACCAGAAACAGTATAGGTCCAAGGACTGACCCCTGCGGGACTCCACTTGTGACGTCTCGCCAATCTGAGGCCTCACCCCTCACACAGACTCGTTGTCTCCTGTTGCTTAGGTATTCCTCTATCCACCGGAGTACCTTCCCTCTCACTCCAGCCTGCATCTCCAACTTTCGCACTAGCCTCTTGTGTGGTACTGTATCAAAGGCTTTCTGACAATCCAAAAATATGCAGTCTGCCCACCCTTCTCTTTCTTGCCTTATTTTTGTTGCCTGGTCGTAGAATTCAAGTAACCCTGTGAGGCAGGACCTGCCATCCCTGAACCCATGTTGATGCTGTGTTACAAAGTTCCTTCGCTCCAGTTGCTCCACTAGTTTTTTTCGCACAATCTTCTCCATCAGCTTGCATGGTATGCAGGTTAGGGACACTGGCCTGTAGTTCAGTGCCTCCTGTCTATCCCCTTTCTTGTATATCGGGACTACGTTAGCTGCTTTCCAAATATCTGGCAGTTCCCCTGTTGCCAGTGATTTGTTATACACTATGGAGAGTGGTAGGCTCAGTTCTCTTGCTCCTTCCTTTAGAACCCAAGGGGAGATTCCATCTGGGCCTATAGCCTTCGTCACGTCCAACTCTAGTAAACACTTCCTTACTTCCCCACTGGTAATCTCAAACTCTTCTAGTGGTTCCTGGTTAGCTATTCCCTCACTTACCTCTGGAATTTCTCCTTGTTCTAAGGTGAAGACCTCCTGGAATTTCTTATTCAATTCCTCACACACTTCCTTGTCATTTGTAGTGAATCCTTCCGCCCCTATCCTTAATCTCATAACCTGTTCCTTTACTGTTGTTTTTCTCCTAATGTGGCTATGCAACAATTTAGGCTGAGTCTTTGCCTTGCTTGCGATGTCATTTTCGTATTGTCTTTCTGCCTCTCTTCTCATCCTGACATATTCATTCCTGGCATTCTGGTATCTTTCTCTGCTCTCCAGTGTCCTGTTATTCCTATAGTTTCTCCATGCCCTTTTACTTTGCTGCTTAGCTAGCCTACATCTTTGATTAAACCATGGGTTTCTCATCTTCATTTCTCTGTTTTCCTTTTGGACTGGGACAAACTTGTTTGCTGCGTCCTTGCACTTCTGCGTGATGTAATCCATCATATCTTGGGCCGTCTTTCCCCTGAGCTCTGTTTCCCATGCTATATCTGTTAGGAATTTTCTTATCCCCTC
>NC_091174.1:28956492-28958992 GCF_040958095.1 Procambarus clarkii
CTCTCAGGTAGTCTCACCTCCCAGGTCACATCCCAGGTCACCTCCCAGGCCACCTCCCAGGTCGCATCCTCCCCAACTCAGCCCTCCTATACCTCCCCCCTGCCTCAGCCTCCCAAAACCCCCCTGTCCCTTCCACATTTGCACCTCCCCAACGATTCCCCTGCCCCTGCTACATCACACCTGTCAACGACCCCAGTGGGTCAAGCCATGCCCTCCCCAAACCCACCTTCCCATCCCCCCTCCCCAACTACCCCTTCCTACTCCCCTGCCCCTTCTACCCCATTGACTTCAATTGCATCTACTCCATCCCAGCTTCCACTGCACCGCTCTTCCACTCACCCCCAAACCCCACCCAACCCTCACCCCTCCTATGCACCTCCAGCCCACATTTAACCCCCTCACCTTGTGACCCCCTAACACCTTCCCCCATCTCCCTCTTCCCCTCTTCTACCCCAAAACCCCCACCTACCCCCGATTCCCCCCTAACTAATATACCCTCTCTTCCTCTCCCAGCACCCATGCTCCATTCTCATCCCAGCCCTCTGCCCTCAGTATCCCTCTCCCCCCCAACCTCTCAACCTCTATCTGACTCTCAGTCTCACTCTATTTCTCAACCCCCCTATGCTATTCAGACCCCTAACTTTCAGACCCATTATGCCCTTCCTACCCCCCCAAGATGCCCAGACCCCATTCGCCTACCAGGCACTCCCAGGCACCCCCCTAGCACCCCCCCACTCACCCCCACAGCCCCCACTTGCCCCCCAGACACCCCCCAGCTCCCCCCAGACCCCTGGTGAAAGGGGGAACTCTGACACCCGAGTTTCCAAGAAGAGTCTCAAGGTTTGGTACACCAATGCTGATGGGGTTGCCAATAAAGCAGAAGAGATAAAAGAAAGAGTTAGTGAGGCAGACCCAGACATAGTGGCAATAGTGGAAACTAAAATAAATGGCATGATCTCGGATGCAATCTTTCCAGAGGGGTACCAGGTGATAAGAAAAGAAAGGACACAGAGACAGGGAGGAGGAGTGGCACTACTAATAAAGCGGAAATGGAAGTTTGATGAGCTGGAAAATCCGGGTACCAATGAAAGCACGAGCTTCATACATGGAACTCTGACAGTGGATGGGAAGAAGATTGTAATCTTCATACTCTACAGTCCCCCACCAAACAGTAGAAGGCCCAGGCAGGAGTACGAGGACAGCAACAAGACATGTATAGATGAAATGCAGGGGGCAGCAACTTTAGCGCATAGAATGAGAGCGAAGCTGCTGGTCATGGGGGACCTAAATCACGGAGAGATAGATTGGGAAACGAGGAATCCCCATGGCGGGGAGGAGACCTGGGGAGCGAAGCTGGTAGACGTTATTGACAGGAATTTCCTAACACAGCATGTGAAAGAAGATACTAGGGAAAGAGGAGGGGATACGCCCAGCCTATTAGATCTCATTTTCACTCAGAATGTAGAAGACATCGAGCAGCTGGAACATGAAATACCACTAGGAGCTAGTGACCATTGTGTCCTAGTCTTTGACTACATGATGGAGCTTAAAATTGTGACCAAAGGACAAGAGGTCCGGGAAAGGAGACTTGATTACAGAAAAGGGGACTACAGAAGGATAAGGGACTACCTGGGAGAAGTGCAGTGGGAGGAAGAACTTAGAGGAAAAACAGTGCAAGGTATGATGAACCAAGTCATATTGAAATGCAAGGAGGCTGAAGAGAGATTTATTCCAACAATAAAGGAAAAAAGCAGGAGGGAATATAATAACCCATGGTTTAATAGACAGTGTCAGGAAGCAAAGGTGAGAAGCAGGAGGGAGTGGAGGAAGTACAGAAGACAAAGGACAGAGGACAACAGGATTAGATGTAACAGAGCTAGGAATGATTACATTAACATAAGACGAGTGTCGGAAAGAAATTATGAGAATGATATTGCAGTCAAAGCGAAAAAGCAACCAAAATTACTACATAGCCATATAAGAAGGAAGATGTCGGTAAATGACCAAGTGACAAGACTGAGGAAAACAGAAGGGGCATATACAGAAAGCGACAAGGAAATCTGCGAGGTACTGAATGCAAAATTCCATGGAGTGTTCACAACCGAGCCTGAGCAGCTCCCATTGTTAGAAGAGATTACCCAAGATGAAAGACTATCAGATATAGAGGTGACAGCAGAGGATGTAATGAAACAGTTGACAACACTGGATGCAAATAAAGCTGTTGGACCAGACAAAGTATCACCGTGGATACTTAAAGAGGCAGCGCAGGCTCTCAGCGTGCCTCTGGCAATGATCTTTAATGAGTCACTTATGTCGGGAGAATTGCCCAGTTGCTGGAAGGAGGCAAATGTCGTACCGATTTTCAAAAAAGGTGATAGGGAGGAGGCACTTAACTACAGACCCGTATCACTGACAAGCATCCCCTGCAAAATACTTGAAAGAATAATTAGGCTAAGACTTGTTGAGCACCTGGAGAGCATTGGGTTTGTAAACAAGCACC